>NC_046155.1:48879244-49141744 GCF_011064425.1 Rattus rattus
AGTGGTCTCTTCTGCTCTGCAGCCTCAGGAGTGCCCACCTGACCAGGCCGGTAAGGTATCTCCCACGGGTTCTGGGAGCAGAAGCTGCTGCTTGGGCGAGGATCAGCCCAGGTGTGGCGATACTTTGATTTTAAAAAATAATTTTACAAAACTTTTTCACCTTTCATTAAGGTAATTTCTTTTCTCATGAAATATATGAATACAGTTTCCCTCCCCCTATACCTCTAGATCTTACCCTCTTCCTCTCCTCCCTGAATCTTTCATTCTTGTCACTCCCCACCACCCTTTTCAAGCCTTCCCAGAAGCCCTATTCCCCTCCCAGGGAAAACCATGTGTTCCCCTTAGTCCTTTCTTCTACACCTAACCTCTCTGAGTCTACAGATTGTAGCTCAGTTATCATTTATTTAATTTGTAGCTAATATTCAGACACAAATGAATATACACTATATTTATCTTTCTGGGTCTGGGTTACCCTCACTCAGAACAGCTTTTTCCAGTTTCATCAGTTGGTCTACAAATTTCCTGTTGTTATCTTTGTTTCATTTTTTCTGTTTCTTTCTTTTTGCTTTTTTGTTTCATTTCTTTATTTTGTTTCTTTGTTTCGTTTCTCTCTCTCCCTCCCTCTTTCTTTTTCTCCTTTCTTTCTTTCCTTCCTTCCTTCTTTCTTTCTTTTCTTCTTTCTTTCTTTCTTTCTTTCTTTCTTTCTTTCTTTCTTTCTTTCTTTCTTTCTTTCTTTCTGTACTGCTCTGAGTAATACTCCATTGTGTGAAATGTACCACATTTTATCCAGTCTTTGGTACAGGGGCATCTAGATTGTTTTCATTTTTCTGCCTATTATAATAGAGTAATGATGACTATGGTTGAACAAGTTTCTCTGTGTTAAGATGCAGTATCCATTGAGTATATGCCCAATAGTGATATGGCTGAGTCTTGCTGTACATTGGTTCCCAACTCTCTGAGTCACTGCGTTATTGATTTTCATAGTGGCTGTATAAGTCTTCACTTCTGCCAGCAATGAAAGTGTTCCCTTGCTCTACGTCATTGTCCCCACGGGCTGTCACTTGTGTTATTGAAGTTAGCCATTTTAACAAGTGTAAGGTAGGGTCTCAAAGAAAATTTGAACTGTCATTCCCTCATAGTTAAGGATGTCGAACACTTCTTTAAGCGTTTCTAAGTCATTCGAATTTCTTCTATTGAGAACACTCAGTTCAGATCTGTACCACATTTTAAAATGAGTTTGTTTTTTTGATAGATAGTTTCTTGAGTTCTTCATTTATTTTGGGTATTAGCCCTCCATCACATGTGGAGTTGGTTACTGACTTTTCTGAGATGATGACACTCTTTGCTATACAGAAGTTTTTCATTTCACGAGGTCCCATTTATTAGTTGCTGCTTTTAGTGCCTATGCTATCAGTGTTCTGTTCCGAAAGTCTTTAAATGTTCTCAAGGCTGTTCTCCCCTCCCTTCAATAAGGTTTAATGTATCTGGTCTGTTGAGGTCTTTGAACGTTGTGGAGTTGAGTTTTGTGCAGGATGATGGGTGTGCCTCTAACTGCATTCTTCCACATGCAGGCGTCTTCCTCAACCACACCATATTTCTTGAAGAAATTGTCTTCTTTCCAGTGTGTATTTCTGGCTTCTTTATCAAAAATCACATGTCCATAGGTATGAGAGTTTATGTCTGGGTCTTCAATTTGATTTCTTTGATAAAAATGTCTGTGTTTTTATGTCAGTACCATAAAGTTTTTATTACTATAGGTTTGTAGCATAACTTGAGGTCAGGGATGGTGAGATCTCCCACAAGTTTTTAATTTTTAAAGAAATTTTAGCTATCCTGGTTATTTTGTGTTTCCATATGAAGTTGAGAATTGTTCTTTAAAGATCAATGAAGATTGAGGTTGATTTTGTTATAATGTTGATGGATATTGCATTAGATATGTAGATTGCTTTTGGTAGTTTGATCATTTATACTGTTAATCTACCAGCGAGTATAGGAGACCTCTCATTTGACAATTTCTTCAGTTTCTTTCTTCAAACTCTTTTCTTTATCATACAAGTCTTTCACTCACTTGGTTAGAATAATCCCAAGATATTTTAAATTATTTGAGGCTATCATGAAAGGTGTTGTTTCTTTGATTTTTTCCCCCTCAGTTTGTTATTTGTATATGAAATAGATAGTAATTTTGTGCAATAAGCTTGTATTTAGATGCTTTGCTGGATGTTTTTACCAGCTATCGTAGCTTTCTGGTGGAAATTTTAGGGTCATTTAAATATATTATCATGTCACCTGCAAATAAAGTTATTTCTATTGCTTCCTTTTAATTTGTATCCCGTTGATATTCTTTTGCCTCATTTCTCAAGCTGAGACCTCAAGCACTATATTGAATAGGCACAGAGAGAGTGGATAGCCTTGCACTGTTCCTGCTTTTAGTGGAACTGCCTTGAGTTTCTTTCCATGTAAGTTGATGTTGGCTTTGGGTTTGTTGCAAAATACCTTTCTTATGTTTAGATAGGTCCCATGTATACCTAATCTCTCCAGGACTTTTATCACAAAGAAGCTTTGGATTTTGTGTAAAGCCTTTTCTAGATCTAGTGAAATGATCATGTGGGATTCTTTTCTTTCAGTTGGTTTATACAGTAGATTGCATTTATTCATTTTTGTTTATTAAAGCATCTCTGTATCTGTAGGTTGATGCAAACTTGATCATGGTGAATGATTTCTTTGATGAGTTCTTGGAAGATTTTATTGAGGATTTTCACATCTATGTTCTTTTATTTCTCTCTCTTTCTTTCTCTCTTTCTCTCTTTCTTTCTTTCTTTCTTTCTTTCTTTCTTTCTTTCTTTCTTTAATGTATAAGAGTGCTATTTTCACTCACACCAGACTAGGGAATCAGAGTCCATTATAGATGGTTGTGAGCCACTATATAGTTGTTGAGATTTAAGCTCAGGACCTCTGGATGAGCAGCTAGTGCTCTTAACTACTAAGCCATCTCTCTAGCCCCTATATCTATATTCTTAAGGAAAATTTGTCTTTGATTTTGTTTTGTTATGGCCTCAGTTGTTAACCCACTAAAGGATCACATGATGATGATGATGATGATATATCATGCAATATGATAGATGCATAGACCACAACTATACCTGCTAGATATCACCTTTACACTCCACACGTCCATTCTTTTCTTATCTCACATTCAAATTCTTGGAGTGAGAGATGCATAGAAAATTGACAGTCAATTCACCCACTTACATTCTAGTTAAAAGAAATCTGAGATGGGTGGATCTTCCACATTCTATTTCTACATCAAATGTTATAATCTGTTCACCTTTTTCTCTGTAAAGTAATTGTATGAAAAATTTCAAGCTTAAGTAAAAGTGAGTCTGTGAGAAGCAATTAGAAGCAAAAAATTAAAAGAAAAAAGAGTAATGTAGTGGGTTTCAAGCTCCTGTTGTGGAATGAGCTTCTCGTGTGATATGGAGATTGTGAAGCCACTGAAAATAATTGCTAAGCTATAAGATACAGCGGAGAAGCTGAGAGTTACTTCAGTATGGATTGTCAAAATAAATTTCCACTCATACGCATTAGAGCAGTGTTTTAATACTGCAGATATAGGTTTTTGCCACTGTGGACATTCTTTCATATGTGCCATCTAAATGAAGCAGGACCTATCTTCTCTTCTTCTGATTCAACGTTTGAGGTTTACTTGCTTTCACAAGTCATAAGGACTGTTAAAATCATGCTAGGTGTATCTGTGAATCCAGTGGTTAGGTTAAGAATTAATTAGGATGGGACTTGCAATGCCATTCAACACTAAATAAACAAAGAAGTTGGTAAATAAAACACAATTCTCTCTACATGTCTAATTTAATTTAAACATAAGATACTTTGAAATCCTCTAGATATTTGTTTTCCAACGTAAATGGAGATATATTTACACACACACACACACACACACACAGTGTAAAAACTCAAGTGAATGCTGGCTTGCTGACATATTGAGATCTTATTAAAACATGAACATTGAAATACATAGAAGGAAGAAATTTAAAAAGTTCAATAAATTACCTAAAATATCCTCAAAACAATTTAGTCCCCTTAAAGAAAATACTTGAATTTAAATATTTCATCAATACAGGATCACAGAGTTGTACTGAGGGCTCTACTGCACTCCCAATACAATAGATTCTGTCTACACATAAACCATGGCAGACATAAACCAAAGTTTTGTATCACTTTCTGTGTTTGACTTTTTATCTCTACCCTTGAAGGACCTTAGTTTTGGCCAACTCATGGTTATGATTGCTATTGCTGATTGTTTTTATGTTGTTGTTGTCATCGTCGTCGTTGTCATCATCATCATCACCACCGTCATCATCATCATTGTTGTTGTAAAATTTAAATTACTGGACTGAATTACAAGGTATGATCAAAATAACAAAATGTATGGGATCACTTTCATCCTATCTTATAAACCAATCCACTAAACTACTACTACTACTATGACTATTGCTTACAATACCATAGATAGCAATAATAATAACAATAATATAGAATGCAATAGCACTCTATGGAACTGAATATCTCATAGACCCCATCCAGTGCAGAAGGCCTGAAGGATCATGGGAGACTTGGGCACGATGAACCTAAGTTGAAGACAGAGTAGATGTGGTCTCCTGTCAGGAGATGAGAGTAAGGAAGAGAGCCTGCTTGCATGCACACGCTGCCTTCTTCACACTGCTTCCATCTGCACTGCCAGCCTGGTGGAGAAAATAAACCATATTTAGCTGACCCACATGTCAGTAATGGTCAGAAATGCCCCCACAGACAGGAAGAGGTTTTGCCAATTTTAGATTTTCCTTCATTCAACAAGTTGAAAACAAAGGCCAATCATTACAAGATCAACTTTGAACCTCAATCGTATCTCCTTATGATGTACTTAATTTCTAAAAAGAAAATAATGATGTCATTATGTCTATGTAATATGGTCTAACTATCCCATATATAACAAAAAGGCATTGAGTTTTTCTGCAATGTTGAGAGCAAAGTCAATTAAACAACAGCTGTCCTTCTAACATCTTATAACTTAAACATGATAATATAGATTCATGGAAAGTTAAGTACTAGTGTTCATTTAATGCCATGGCAAATTAATAGGAAAAATAAAGGCTATCTACTTAAGCTACGTGTGTATATGCACACATCTATTAATGACAATTAAAATTCTTACAGAAATAACTAGTCACAATGTTATAATTGATATTTGTGACTATCTTCTACCCATTTAATATTCTTGTCGACTTTAACACCATCAATAATGATGTACATCTGTAAGTAAAATGTATGAAGCTGTTTATCGTCCTGTCAGGATTATATTGTTATAGTTTCCCTTTTACCCCAATGAGAAGAAATTGTACTAAAAGGAGACACTCTATAGGGATCTCCTATACTCCAGATATAGTCTTTCTTACTGCCACCATAGACCAGTGGTTTGGAGTCTCCCTGGTTTTGATAATCACCACCAAGAAGACTGTGACTGTGTTCTTAGCCAATTGATTCTAGGGTAGGATGAGCCCAGGGTCTCAACTACCAGTTCAATTGGTTGGGGAGCCAAAAAGGGAGGGTTGATGGGGAGGGGAAGACCCTTAAAAGAAAGGGAGGGGGATGGGATATGGAGCTCATGCCTGGGAAAAGGAATAACATTTGAAATATAAATTTAAAAAATCCAATAAAAACAACAACAACAACAAACAGTTGTATCTTTTTGGGAGAAACATTGTCATCTCTGGAACCAAGACATCAGGCCAGTGGATTGATGGGACACAAAGTTTTTATAGTCAATCCTGGGAGTGATGGTGAACGGTATGATTCTCATTTTCATCCCTTGATTCCTGGATGCATGAATCCTGTTTATAAGAGGAGTGCTGCATATTGGACACTGATTTAGGCAGACTGCAGGAGAAACTTTGCTCAGCTCTACAAGCTGCTTTTGGCTGACCCTTTGGTAAGGGTAAATAAGACTTAATCTGTATGTAGCCTTCATTGTATACAAATTTACCTTTCTGCCTTTACAACCAAACTTCTGATTTCTTCTCCTACTTTTCCTCCCCTATGTGTTATCTGCCCATAATTTCTCTTTGACTCAGTTCTCAAGTTTGAGTGTATATGCTACTTGATATGGTTATGAGTATAGAATATTCTCGAAGGCTAAAAATGTCACGAGGCTCCTATATGAACACATGAGCTCTCAGAATAGTTTCTAAACATAAAGCCTTTATCTGGTCACTTGTCTTTTGGGGTGGCAGGAATGGCCACTGCACTTCTACCTCTTCATACTGTCATGGACACCTGCATTTCATCCTTCTCTGTTCTTCCTTTTCCTGCATTCTTCACAATTCTCCTCTTCCTCACCCATCAGAAATGAGGTTCATTTCCTTCCTCGTCTTCTAACCTTGGCATTAGTGAGGAAAGGGGAAGAACAGAGGTGCAGGGGATACAAGATTGACATTTAGAAGCATAACACCAAGAGTGTTCCCTGAGCTTTTCAATGGGCTAGGTTTTTCTGGAACTGTGGAGAAAAGAAATAAAGGAATACAGCAGAGTTCCTGCTTTTCTTCTTATTGCTGCCATGGGGATAAAGATCAAAACCTTTATCCGTGATTATCCGTCAGACAAACTCAATCAAATTCCTAATTTGCACTCAAGGCTAACTGCATGCAATCTTTCAGAACACATCCATCCTCTAAACTTGATTTGTTTTTCCTGTTCCCTAAGGCTTACAGGCTGTGTGAAGAAGTATCCCTGCCACTATTTGTTACACAATGTATGGATTGTTCTGAACAGTAGGTGTTGGCTGGGCAGGGAGCTAAGCTTCCTGTAGGCATATGAGAACTTTAATACACACTCTGTGAGTGGAGACCTGTCCATGGTGGCCTAGTAGAAAGAAGAACGTGGAACCAACCAACATTTTTGCCCCATAGGGTCTTTCCCTAAGGCAAATAGGTCATAGTTGTTTGAGTCCATAACTTAAACAATGTAAGCAAAGGAAGAAAAGGTGGCTTAGAGGCCGGAGGCTATGCTTGAATTGCTGTATGTGAACCCAAATACTTCTCTCCAGAATGAGGACTCTCAGTGTTCTCTCTTTATAGACATCATAAGAAACAGCTCGATGCACACAGAAGATGACGGGCCACAAGGCAAAGAGAAACATCATCTGTTAAGGAGAAAGACAAGCTTCATTGTACATCTGCGCAGCCACGGAAAAAGCAAAGGTTAGAAATTGCCTTATTTGAAGGTGAGTCAGTATGGCCTCTTTAATACCTGTAAGTTTCCTGTATGTTTTCCTTTCCATTGGCTGTGGAGGTAAGTATATTTTTGAATGATTCATTAATCTAGAAAGAACTGACATTAATAGAATGGTGGCCAGAAGTCATTCTTATATCCTCTAAAGCCCATATTGCATGTATTGGGTAGATATTAATGAATTGAAACATTGCACATTAAAGGTAGGCTTATTAAACCCCTAGAAATCAATAGAACTTATAATACACAGAGTAAACAGATTCACTAGTCCCCAGTGTAGGTTGATGTCATTATGCAGGTAACGGCAGATAAGTTAGGTCAAAGCCATGATTGGACAGGAGAAATGTAAGGTGGGGACAAAGCTTTTGTAAGGTGGGAGAGAAGGGGAAGAAAGGAAAATCAAGATGGAGATGGGGAAGGATGACCCAGTCCTGAATTACCACGGTAGCTGGGATGGATTTTGTAGGCAAATTTATCTTATCTAGGTGGGCGGTTTATGGCCTTATCAATTGGTTATAAGTGTATTGTATAGATGTATTGTGGATTGAGAATTTAACATATAAATCTGATTGTTGGGTTACAGTTTGTTGAGTCTTGATTTTACCGTGTAGTTGGGAATTTATACTTTAACTACCAGGGGATGGTTGCTGGAAGTGTGGGCAGAGTTCGTGGCAGAGAGCCACGATAGACCAGCTGCAGCTGAATTTCTAGAACCATGATTTTGCCAGGTAGCTGGAACCAGAGAGTTTGTGGCTAGCAGAGAGCTGCCACGAGAGATACTAATCTGAGATAAACTAACGCTAGTTCCAATGGCCCATTGGAGCCAGAACTAGTGACCACCAGGGTTCTCGTGGGGACAACCTTCTCATTTTTTACCACAACACCCCAAGACATGGTTGTGTGAGTAGAAATGACTGCTGGGGAAGGAGGCTGTCTGACCAGACGCTGCCTGCAGGTCCTACAGGGACATCCAGGGGTACACCTTTTAAGACTCATCCTCCTGGCTGTGTTAGGCTATTTGATGATGCAGGTTTGTGTTATGTGTGTTCCAGTAAATAACCCTTTACCTACATTCTGATAAAGAGCACCAATAAACTCACTAATTCTCTAAGCCGGCCTGAGTAGAATTATTTCTTAGTTCTGCTATTGTTGCCCTTCACATTGGGTGTAAAGAGACATTTGCTCATGATTTCCTATTTATAGTCACACAACATATGAGTCATACTTTTCAGACATGGTTCCTCTCTTCTTCTCTCCTTTTTCTGTGGCCCCTATAAGTAGATAGAATTTGCCTGACACCACACAATAAACGCATTAAGTGGGGTTTCCTCTGGAAAGTCAATAGATTGCTGCTCGTTCTTTTAAATTGTCTGTCTGCCTCTCTTTGCTTAAGTTCAAATATCTGCTCTTTTTAAAAATTTGATATTTTATTTACATTTCAAATGTTATCCCCTTTCCCTGCTTCCCCTCCTCAAATCCCCTATCCCATCTCCCTTTCCCTGCTTCTATGAGGATGCTCAACCACCCACCCAACCACTCCCACCTCATAGCCCTACACGGGGGCATCGAGTCTTCACAGGACCAAGGCCTTCCTTTCATTGGTGTCAGATAAAGCCATCCTCTGCTGCATATGCAGCTGGAGCCATGGGTCCCTTCCATGTGTACTTTTTGGTTGGTGGTTTAGTCCCTGGGATCTCTGGGGAGTCACGTTGGTTGATATTGTTGTTTTTCCTATGGGGTTTTAAACCCCTCCGCTCTTTCAGTCTTCTCCATAGCTCACCCATTGGGGTCCCTGTGCTCAGTCCAGTGTTTGGCTGCAAGTTTCCACACCTGTATTTGTCAGTCTCTGGCAGAGCCTCTCAGGGACAGCTAGATCAGGCTCCTGTCAGATCAAGCACGTCTTGGCATCTGTAATAGTGTCTTGGTTTGGTGTCTGTATATGGGATGGATTCACAGGTGGGGCAGTCTCTAGATGGCCTTTCCTTCAGCCTCTGCTTTGCACTTTGTCCCTGTTTTTCCTTTAGACAGGAGCGATTCTGGGTTAAAAAGTTGGAGATGAGTGGGCAGCCCCTTTCTTCAACTGGAGGCTGTACCTAACCTCTGAATATGGTTTCTACAGGTTCTCCTTCCCCTCTGCTGAGTGTTTCAGCTAATGTCATTCCTGTAGGGTCCTAGAGCTTTCCTGGAATCTGGAACTTTCTGGTGCTAACCCCAGTTCCCCATGCCCCACTGCTACACACCTCTGTCTAAATTCCTGACCCTACGCATATCATCCCTTTTCCTCCCACACCTGATGCTGCCCTCTTTCCCCCTTCCTCCTCCTCTCTTCCCCCAAGGTCCCACCCTCTGCCTCCTGTGAGTATTTTGTTTCCCCTTCTAAGAAGGACAGAAGCATATACACTTTGACCTTCCTTCTTCTTGACCTTCACATGGTCTGTGAGCTCTATCATGGATATTCTGAGCTTTTCCCCTATTATCCACTGATCAGTAAGTACATACCATGTGTGTTCTTTTGTGACTGAGTTACCTCACTCATGTATTTTCTAGTTCCATCCATTTTCATAAGAATTTCATGAAGTCATTGTTTTTAATAGCTGAGTAGTAATCCATTGTGTAAATGTACCACATTTTCTGATTCCATTCCTCCATTGAGGGACATCTGGGTTCTTTCCAGTTTCTGGCTACTATAAATAAGGCTGCTATGAACATAGTTGAGCATGTGTCCTTGTTAGAGCATCTTTTGGGAATATGCCCAGGAATGGTATAGCTGGGTCCTCCAGTATACCTGTAGACCAATGGAATAGAAATGACACAATAGACACAGAAATGAACCTACACACATATGGTCATTTGAACTTTAACAAGGAGCTAAAGCCATTCAGTGGAAAAGACAGCATTTTCAACAAATGGTGCTGGTTCAACTGGCGATCAGCATGTAAAAAAATTCAAATTGACCCATTCTCATCTCCTTGTACAAAGCTCAAGTCCACGTAGATCAAAGACCAAAACATAAAACCAGATACACTGAATCTAATAGAAGGGCAAGTGGAGAAGAGCCTCAAACACATGGGCACAGGGAAAAGTTTCCTGAACAGAACACCAATGACTTATTCTGTAAGATCAACAATAGATGAATGGGACCTCATAAAATTGAAGAGCTTCTGTAAGGCAAAGGACACTGTCATTAGGAAAAAACAGCAATCCACAGATTGGGAAAAGATCTTTGCCAATCCTACATCTGATAGAGGGCTAATATCCAATATATACAAAGAACACGAGAAGTTAGATGCCAGAAAATCAAATAACCCTACTAAAAATGAGATACGGAGCTAAACAAAGAATTCTCAACAGAGGAATATTGAATGGCTGAGAAGCACCCGTAGAAATTTCAGCATCCTTCATCTTCAGAGAAATGCAAATCAAAACAACCCTGAGATTCTACCTCACATTAGTCAGAATGGCTACGATCAAAAACTCAGTTGAAAGCTGATGCTGGCAAGGATGTGAAGAAAGAGGAACACTCCTCCATTGCAGGTGGGATTGCAACTCTGGAAATCAGGTTGGCAGTTCCTCAGAAAATTTGATAAAGTACTACCTGAGGACCCAGCCATATCAAATATTTGTTCTTTCATTGCAGGGGGATTTAGGTAAGCCACCTTTGTAGAGGAGAGTCTTCGCTGACTTGCTTCCCCTCTACTCTAGTGGTTATAGCTCCCAGAAGGTCAGTGAGTGATTTAATTGCATCCAACTGTGGTCTAAATGTACTATGACTGCAACCCTGGCATTAGCCAATGTTAAGTTTTATTTTCTAATGAAAGAATTTGAAACCAACTAGCATCTATTATGCAAATATGTGTATGTATGCAGCACACACAAATTTTCATTCAGACCATTTTAAATGTAGTTTGGTGTTAGGAATCATATTCTTGATTCTCTTTTAACTTCATTGTAAAACATCTTGTGAACATTTCATTTTCTATGACTTTTTCCCACCACAGAATCACTTCTAATTCCCTTCTTCTGTCACTCTTGGCAACTAGCACTCCATATCCGGTATCAGCATGTGACTACTATGAATATTTACACAAATGGAATCATACAATTGTGATCTGTTTTACTGACTTATTTTCATGTCTTCAATGTTTATCCATGTTTTAGCATGTGCTAGATGTTCATTTACTTTTAAACTGTTTTCTGTCTGTGTAGAATATGTCTGTGTTTATGCTTATGTGTGTGAGTACAGGCACATGTGTCATGGTGACCATGTGGAGGTTGGAGGACAACTACAGGGTAGGTCTTCACTATTCTATTCATCTTGTTGAAGCATTTTTCTTCTTTTTATTTTATTTTTTTCTTCCATTTTTATTAAATTGAGTATTTCTTATTTACATCTCAAATGTTATTTCCTTTTCTGGTTTCCTGTCAATCAGTCCCCTAACCCCTCCCCCTCTCCTTCTATATGGGTGTTCCCCTCCTGATCTACTCCCCATTACCCCCCAACAATCCCCTACACTGGCGGTCCAACCTTGGCAGAACCAAGGGCTTCCCCTTCCACTGGTTCCCCAACAAGGCTATTCACTGCTACCTATACACTTGGAGCCCAGGGTCAGTCCATGTATAGTCATTGGGTAATGATTTAGTCCCTGGAAGCTCTGGTTGGTTGGTGTTGTTGTTCTTATGGGGTCACAAGCCCCTTCAGCTCTTTCAGTCCTTTCTCTAATTCCTCCAACAGGGGTCTCATTCTCAGTTCAGTGATTTGCTGCTGGCATTCGCCTCTGTATTTGATGTGTTCTGGCTGTGTCTCTCAGTAAAGATCTATATCCGGTTCCTGTTGGCCTGCACTTCTTAGCTTCATCCATCTTATCTAGTTTTGGTGACTGTATATGTATGGACCACATGTAGGGCAGGCTCTGAATGGCCATTCCTTCAGTCTCTGCTCTAAACTTTTCCTCCCAATCTCCTCCTATGGATATTTTTGTCCCTTTTTTTTTTTTGGTTCTTTTTTTTGGAGCTGGGGACCGAACTCCAGGGCCTTGCTTCCCAGGTAAGCTCTACCACTGAGCTAAATCCCCAGCCCCTTTTGTTCCCCTTTTTAAGAAGGAGTAAAGCATCCGTATTTTGGTCATCCTTCTTGAGTTTTATGTGGTCTGTGCATCTTGGGTAATTTGAGCATTTGGGCTAATAGTCACTTATCAGTTAATGCATACCATGTGTGTTTTTCTGTGATTGGTTTACCTCACTCAGGATGATATTTTCTAGTTCATTCCATTTGCCTATGAATTTCATGAAGTCATTGTTTTTGATAGCTGAGTAGTATTCCATTGTGTAGATGTACCACATTTTCTGTATCCATTCCTCTGTTGAAAGGTATCTGGGTTCTTTCCAGCTTCTGGCTATTATAAATAAGGCTGCTATGAACATAGTGGAGCATGTGTCCTTGTTATATGTTGGAGCATCTTTTGGGTATATGCCCAGGAGAGGTATAGCTGGGTCCTCAGGTAGTTCAATGTCCAATTTTCTGAGGAACCTCCAGACTGATTTCCTGAGAGGTTGTACCAGTTTGCAATCTCACCAACAATGGAGGAGTGCAGGAATGCTGGGAGCATAGATATATACTACCTGTGCCTGAGTTACATTGGTTCTGACATTTAAATTCTGGTTACAGTTGGGATAATGAATTGCATGGTTATCCTTTCAAAACCATTATTTTAGAACCTTCATAGTCATTGTAATTGAGCTTGGTCCAGACGGGCTTAGGATTCTTTTGCAAACATTTCCATCTCCTAACCAACCATCATCTCAGTGGAGCGTGTCAGCATGTGGTGCTTTCCTGTATGAGAGAAGAAGAGATGCATGTTGGCTTTTTACATAACGGGATGAATATCTTAGAGACTTCCCAATTTAAGAGACATGACTGTCCCAAGTCAGTTTGAATAGACGAACATGCCTAATAAGTTTGAGGAAGCCAGAAAAGGTGCCTGACAGAAGTCGCTCTGCACTATCTGGGAGAAAAGAAGGGAACATCCTACAAAGGGAATGTTCACATCCCTTCCTTTCCATTCTGGACCAAAGCCTCTCTCAAAGCTGTTAAGGGGGAAAGGAGATGTGTGATGTTCAACTCACAGAGATTTTCCCAAAGAGAATTTGCATCTTTTGTTGATGCCACAAATAGGAGAAGCCATCTGATCATATAACTGCGGGGAGTTTATTTCAGTTCAACAGATGAGACATGGCATACAAAAGAGATAATAGCTGGAGAGGCCCAGCATGAGCTGTTGAAAACTTCTGAGCTCCCAGGCTGAAGACCCGAGTTGCATTATTCTGTGCCACAGGGTACCTCCGTTGGATCAAAGCTCTGGAAACACAGAGTGGTTTGGATGGTTGGTTTGTGCAGCCCTACCCCATGCTGGTCCATTGTAGACACACTAATAAATACATCAGAATAAACGAGGTAACAACAAACAATGATGCTATCCCTGAGCTCCTTGAAATCACAGGTGTTTGATCTGTAAATTGCCTTGCTGTTATTTTAGATTCCTGTTACTTGATTTCTAACATGTCTTCATGCAGGAAGCTGGGGCTTCCTCCTATAGGAAGTGAACCAAGGCAAGAAGGATTCTGGCTCCTCCAAAGACTTTCATAATTAACAAAAGCCAGGCTAAAATCGGATCATAATTACTGTTATGTCGTAATGGCTCCTAAGAGCATGCTTCCTTTTGCTGTTACAATAGCATCAACAACCAACAATAAAACACAATCAGGGGGTTGGGGATTTAGCTCAGTGGTAGAGCGCTTGCCTAGCAAGCACAAGGCCCTGGGTTCGGTCCCTAGCTCCGAAAAAAAAAAAAGAAAGAAAAGGAAAAAAAAAAACAATCAGAGGGACAAGCTGTACATGAATGTAAGAGTCTTACACTTAGAAATTATAGTGATAATGTGAATTACTCACCTAAACGTCTGTCCCCGTTTCCTCGATCTGTACCTGGAGAGCGTTCCCTGGTGTCTTCTAGCTGTTCGGAATGCACTGTGATGGAGTTCTCAGAGAGAAAGTGATATGACTCCATGTTGTCTTTGAAGACTCCCATTGTGCCCCATTCTAGGATCTCTGTCTACACTGTCAGCCTTGAAGGGTGATACCATGTAGATGTCCTGCCAAGAGTTCAGAGTTTCTTAGTTCATGGTTAAAACATGGAAAAGGATCAGGTCTATGATATAGAGGCACTGACACTGGGCGGTTAAATGACTGAGGCATAGACAAGAAGTTACATTATGCTGAAGCCATTATGTATTGACATGTTTGCTTACTGCAACTGTGAGGGTTACCATAGTCTTTACATAGCCCATAGCTGCAGTGAGCTCCTCCTACTCCCATTATCTGCTTTGCCCAGGCAAACATTTCCTTCCTTAAATTGCTGACTTTGGTATTTACATCAAAATCTCCTACTAGCAAGCTTATTTTATGAGTTCTCCCCCCACCCTGAGTTTTATAATTAACCCTTGACCTTCTCATCAGAGAATAGCACATGATACTCATTCCCCATTGAGATGCCTACTGATGCCCCAGCTTATTTTCTCTGATCTCCTACACAGTCGCAACATAAATTTGTCTCCAGTAATATTTATTTTGTAAAATATTCTCCTTGTGTTAAGACTGATCACAGCTGGGACTTTGTAAGTACAAAACCTGATCATTATTTTCCTTCCTCGTGGAAGAGTTTGGCTTTGTCTAGAGTTAATAACGTACTTTCCACCTTTTCATCTTCTTTCATTGCCTTTTCTGTTTGTTTAGTTGTCTAGATGTTATGATTACACCTTCACAAGCTTCAACAGTTGAGTGAATATTTCTCTTAGTACCTTCATACAAGTTAAACTATCTTATCTAAAAAAAAATCTGGCTAGGCATGATAATGCATGCTGAGGCAGAAGGATCACGTTTGGGATCAGCCTGGGCTACATAGAGAGTTCAAGATCTTATCTCTAACTCTCTGTATATATTTCCCCCTCTCCAAGACCTTACCTCTATCTATCTACATCTTTTCCCCTCTCTGCCTACTCCTCTTTCCTACCACCACTGCCCCCCGGCCACCTTCAGCCCACCCCTTCAGCTAGGAACTGCTTCCCTCAGAGTCCAGGAGGGTGTGGATTGTTCTTGGAGAGTTTTTTCATTAATATGTGTTGTTCCATGGAGAACTCAATTACCAGCCTTTCAGGGATTCTTCTTGAGAAGCAGTGGCCTTCTCACTACAGAGACAGAACTCAGTGTTCTCTGTTCTGCTAAATTAGCTTTCAGTGAGAGACAATGCGCCTAGTCTTGCAGTGACTAATGTATGTGTGTGTGGGTAATGCCCAGCTGGGGGCTCCCCCTTCTCAGAGGAAAAGGGGAGGGGAGTGAGATGGGGGGACTTGGAGGAGAGGGGTGGTGGTATTGGAATATAAAGTGAATAAATGAAAAAAAAAATTTTTAAATTTATCTTGCCCTGGTCCATCTGCTTCCAACCTCTCAGGTCTGTCTCTTTCTTTCTTTTTAAAATTATTTTTTATTCCCTGTTTGAGGTTTTTGTATATTCCTGTCACATTTTTGGGACCTTGAGGAAAGGATCATATAAAAATATATGCTACAAAGTGAATACACCTTAATAATCATTAATAATGCCTTGAAGCACAGACTCCTACTGCAAGAGCATCGTGTGGCTGGTATGAGCGAGTTCTAACCTGTCATTAAGTCCAGAAATCTCCCCTCCTGACAGGGATGCTATAAGGAGGTCAGCGAACACGTATTTAGATGAACTTGCCAACTTAGCATTCATATGAACGCTAAGTGAAGAGAGTGGCATGGCAGCTCCTGGGAGAGAATCTACCAATATACAACACGACATATTGCTTTTAGGATTCATCCACACAGATCTTGATTTAAAAGTAATGTGACCAAAACCCTAAGTGGCTTCAACAGAACTGTCCACAGGAATGTTGAGAAGTGGGAAGGTGGAGAATCAAAGGCATATTGACAGCATTTCCAAGAGATCAGAAGAATATATTCTATCCAGACAGAATAGAAATGATGCAATCCCAGGGATACTGGAAAGTGAGGTGATGTTATAGATCTAAGAATAATGTTGAAAGACTCATTATAATGTAGAACAGCCACAAAGTTTGATATAAACCAATTGTAAGTGCTGTCAATGTTAAAAGGCTTGGCTATTAAGCTATAGACAACAGCAACCATAAGAACACATCCGTCTCATATAAGATAGAGAAACATGGAGCAACATAGGGAGAAATCACAAGAGACCCACGGATACCCATTAACGGTATCCCATGGGATTCTTCCCACTGTGTTGTTGCCCAGTTTGTTGACCTGACTTTTTAAAGTTACCGTGGATTCGTTTCAGTGTTCTTGCAAAGAGCTGAGACCGACTGTGCATTCTGATCCAGTGTTCGGTCATTATAGCCGGAGCTGATGAACTCGTTCTCATCCTCAGCCATTCTGCCAGTTCTCTCTCTGCGGTTCATAAGTGTCAACCACTTTCAGCCATGCAACACATGAACAGCAGTGTCCTGCTAGACATTCAGTTCTTCTCTTTCTGTCATAAAGGTTCGCACTTTAGGAGAATCCAATCTTCCTTGTCCTATCCAAAAGTTCCCTTTAGAAATGCACATGCACAGAATACCTAAGTTTGTCAGGGATGATGAATCTTAATTTTGTGCTCTCCAAAGAAATCAGCATCATGCAAAGGGCAGACACTAAATAAGGCAGACCAGGATTGAAAACCTAGCTTCACAATATGGTCACTATGTGGGGAATCAGGTCTCTGATTCTCTTCCATAAAATGGTGAAATACGTATACACTCATAATCTATTCTAAACAATATTAGGCAATTAAATTGGAAAGAGATACTAAATTCTTAAATACTGGAGCCTGTTAAACATTATACATTTTAGGTATATATCAAAGGTATATATCAAAGTATATATCTTGTTAATATTTATATTTATAATTGTTTAATACTAAGGAAGAAATTTTAAAATGCTCAATTTAAAAAAATAAGCAAAGCAAAACCTATCTAGACTGGCTTTAATGTTGGATCACGCAGAAACTGTGAGTCTGCTGGGGTTTCTCTGAGCTGTGCTCTTCTGTGCTATGACCTTGCAACTCTCTAGTCACCATTTTTTGTTCTAGCTCCCTGAGTCCTTGGTCATAATTTTCCTTTCCTTTTCAACTACAGAAAAATTTTTGAAAAGCAGGATTTTAGTGTCAAAATATTATTTTTAACCCAATTTAGGAAGATTTCGGCATATAATCCTTTTCTGACTTCCTAAAGATTATGAAATGATGTTTAAATGTACATCTGGTCCCAGAACATGATTCAATCACGCTGCTTCCACGGCTCATCAGTGCTGTCAAGGACCCACCTCTTCATTCTGACCATTACAGTGCTAGCTTAGTGAACAGGTACCTTGCTCTGTGGAGGGAAGATTCCCACTAAGTATACCTATTACTTTTTGTCCACATTAAGCAGATAAAAATAAAACTAATATCAGATATATGACTATAATTATGGAGCATTTGATTTTCTTCCGTCTTGTTGGGCCACATAAAATGTCTAATCCTAGATCAAGCACTGCCGTAACGGTGTTCCCATTGCCTTCAGTAGCTCTCCTTTTGGAAATCTGAGTGAGACTCTTTCCCTTAGGCTCAAAGATTGCCTCAGGCTTGGTTAGGAAGGGAGAATGGAGACACAGTACTACTTAGACAGCTGTTCATGTCCAAAAATGTCTCCTTTTCCTTTGAATAAAAAAATTACATTTCTCTATGAAAAGGGCTTTCTGTCAGTGAATGCACACAAAGGTTAATTGGAAGGACAACAGAGTTACATCCTCCACAAGATGAAGCATGCTGCTTGAAGTCATTCAGCGGTGAACTGGGGCTTCTGTGCCTACCCTTAAGAGTGCTCCCTTCCAAAAATTTTAACCCAGAATTGTTCCTATCTAAAGGAAATGCAGGAACAAAAATGGAGCAGAGACGAAAGGAAAGGTCATCCAGAGACTACCCCACCTAGGGATCCATCCCCCCTGCAGACACCAAACCTGAACATTATTGCTGATGTCAAGATGTGCTTTGCTGACAGGAGCCTGGTACAGCTGTCCCCTGAGAGGCTTTGCCAGAGCCTGACAAATACAGATGCAGACACTCACAGGCCAACTATTGAACTGAGCCAGGGACCCCTGTTGAAGAGTTAGTGGAAGAAATGAAGGAGGACAAAGGTGGCCAGAATGAGGAGAAAGCAGCTGAGAGAACATGGCGGCACATGCTAAGATTCTCCTCTGTGCATAGTTATAGGTCGTTATGACTAGTCTGAAGGGATGGGTGTGTAAAGGATTTTGTGTTGTCTAGATGGGCAAATATATCTTTTCACTTGTATCAAAGGATATTGTGTGATGTGTTCTTTCATGTAGCGAATTAATTGAGTTCAAGAGAGTATATGGTGGTGGGATGCACTAGCCCACCATGAAATTGGGATGTGTATGCCTGGCATCGTAGAAACCAGCCAAGAAAACTGTGAGTGAGGGCAGGGTGCCACAATTGAACTACTTGTGGACTGCCTAAGTCAAAAAAAATACTTGGGGGCAACGTGGAACTGCTGTGATAAATTAATGCTAGTTCCAGTGGCCCACTAGAGCTAGAACGAGAGAGAGAGAGAGAGAGAGGAGAGAGAGAGAGCATGAGGGTATGCTTGGGACCCATTTAGCCCTTTTATATTTTTTACCACAACACTGAATGGGATTGCAACCCCACAGGAAGAACAACAGTATCAACTAACTGGACCACCCAGAGTTTCCAGTTGTAAACCACCAACTAAAAGAGTACACAAGGAGGGACCCAGGGCCCCCGCTACATATGTAGCAGTGGATTTTCTTATCTGGCATCAATGAGAGGGGAAGCCCTTGGGCCTTTGGAGGCTTGATACCTCAGTGTAATGTAAGGGAATGTTCAAGCTGTGAGACTTGAATGGGTGGGCAGATGGGGGAGTGTCCTCATAGAGGCAAAAGAGAGAGGAGATGGGAGGGGAGTTGAGGAAGGGAAACACGCAAGGGGGACAACATTTGAAATGTAAATAAATTAAATAACCAATTAAAAAAAAACCAGACCGCTCCTTTATTTTAGGTTTGCATGGATGAGAACTGAAAAAGAGACTGCATTTATTTTTTTTTCTGCTGGTCTTCCAGACAGAATAATATAGGTTTCCTTCTTATCAATTAATTCAGACACCTTTTTTCTCCTATCTCTCGGGAGCATTTAGAAGGCATAACAGGTGAAGGCAAACAGGCTGACTTGAAAAATGCTTTTCAAAACCCTGTCAGCATCAGATGGTGTCTGTGTCCTCCACAAGTACAGGATAAACAGCCTTTCTTTCACGTTCCTGTTTGCAAACAGACTGCGGGTTGGATCATAATGCACATTTGCCCGTACACACACACAGCACTCAGTTTCCTCACAGCCTTAAAGGTGCTTCTGAACTTACCACAGTCAGTATTACTGTCACTTCTCTGAGTTTAGTTTTTTGCTCCTCTTTCTTTTCCTCCCTCTCTACATCTCCAGCCCATTCTTTCTCCCTTCTTTCACCTACCCCTTTTATACAGTTTAAGGTTTAAGTACAAAGGACCTTGAGAGAAAAATTCCACGTGCATATGTGCATGCATGCGTGTGTGTACAGTACGTGTGTGTAGGGTACACAGAGGGCAGCCTTAATCGTAGTTTCATGGATGATGTCAAGAGACAGGTGGTCTCACTAGCTTAGAAATCACCAAGTATAGTCAGCTGACTGGCCACTCCGACCCCAAAAGGTAGGTTCTTTATTGCTATCTTAGCAAACAGGAAAGTTTGTGCCCCTTACAAATTGTATAATAAGGAATGAAAGGGACAGTGGGGAACCTGTACTTGTATAAATTCGGGACAGGAAGAATCTCCTTTTGTGGTTGGTTTTATTATGAAGTCACAGATTGCTGCAGAAAATAAAATTAAAGCCTTTAAAAGGGATAACAAAGACAAAAGAGAAAATTATTTATTTTTGCATGACTTGGGTGATGGATCATCTACACAGAGCATCAGGGTTGATAGGAATCTTAAGCATTATATTAACATAAAGCCGCCTGAAAACACATAGCAGGATTCCATCCTGACTAGACTCCCGAAATGGAAGGATTAATTAGTAGAATAGCATAGAATGTCAGTGCTGAGGAGAGAGTGGGACAATGAAGTTTCTGAGATCAGAAAGAGTGAGGCATTGATAAGGAATGCAGGGGCAGGGGATGCAGCAGGTGTTTGCAAAGATGGCAAGAAAGAACCTGCCTCTCAGGGCCAGGGTGGCCAGCCCGCTGAGTGCATTTCATGATTTCCAAGCTAGGAAGACAACTTGTCTCTTGACAGCATTCAAGTCTTGGATTGAACCCTAGTATCACATAAGCCAATCGTGGCAATATATGCTTATATTCCCAGCATTCAGGAGGTAGAAGAAAGAGAAGATCAAGATGATTTTCAGCTACATAGTGAATTTAGGCAAGCCTGGGATGCGAAAGACCTCGTTTAAAAAAAAACAACTAGGTCAAACCACAACAAACAAAACTTCCAAAAAAGCAAAATACAGTCTATGAGTTCAGGAGTCACTACTGTTAGCAGGCTTCTATTCTCAAATGCTTAGCTACTTTAACTTGTCTGATTTATTAATGTAACCACAACTTTGTTAAGACAGCTAGGTGAATTAAAGCCAGACATTTTATTCCATTCCCAGACTGTGTGCCACAGACTTAGGCAGAAAATGGTTCCATATTCTACACAGTAAGAGTTGTTGTCGTTGTTGTTATTTTTATTGTTTTCTTTTTTTTTTCTTGCTTTTTTTTTAAAAAAAAATTCTGGTAGGTTGTGTAAGTCTGTAAAATGCACAGTACTTCTGTATACGTTCCTAGAGCCATAGAAAGCATGGCTAGAAGGCTGACGTAGCTGGGTCATTTCTACTCTCTGTGTGGTAAGCATCTCTCTGTGGTCTCACTAATATACAAGCCTGACTAGGAACCTACAAGGAAGTCCTTCAAGACAGGGAAAGTAGTATCTGCCAGACTGATAGGTCCTGGGTCTGGAAGTTTACTTTAAGGTGCATTCTAGATCAATAACAGAATTTTCAGTGGTTTACAAAGAGGTGCCTAAGTCCCAGCCTTCCACCAGAGAAGTATCGGTGACTTTGAGGCCACCTGTAAAATGCCATAGCCTTGTGAGTTAATAATTGCCTCCCATTTCTTCATGAAGTTTGCACTAAGTTAAAGAGAATCTACCTGACTCCTTCAAAGTCACACAGTTTTTAAAGTGTGCATTTGAACCCAAGCAGTCTGTCTCTTCAACCTGTTTTTAATTACAAGACAGGCCTAATCACTCCTGGACATTGGCATCCTCTCATGCCAAAGCTACTTTCTTTTTAAAAAGTGTGACTTGAACCTCCGTTTCTCTCCTCAGGCAGGAAGAGCCTCTGCCAGCTCCTAACTCAGAAAATCTCAGATTCCAATTTAAAAGACCCAGGGAATACTTAGGTCCACTGAGAGTCATGAGACCATCTTTGAATCAATATATGTGGTCAAAGGGTAGAAATCTTCCAATTGGCTCTGACTAGGCTCTGGTAAATATTTACTACCAAGCACTGTAGTCAGTTAGAAAAAAAGTATAAGGAAGAATCACAAGGCAGATGGCCCATCCAAAGGCCAAGGGCGATGTAATCTGACCTTATACTTTAACTCAACATTTGAATCAACATGCTCAATTCCAGCGAAATATACACATAACCTAGTTTCTCCAGGAGCTAGCTCACTGCCTACCAAGGTTGCCCATTACTGTTTAAAGAACGTCAAGCTTCAGCAAGCACACAAGGGAAGTGCTTTGAAGTGTGGAGGCCATTTCCAGTCTTTGTACTTGAATTGTGCCACACAGAGCCATCTAGAGAGTATATGGTGTACTTAATCCTCCTATGTTTTCACCATGGGATCCCCGGAGTCTTCCAAAGTTGGATGTATGGGTGAACAAAAACCCAGTACAATGCAGTTTAACAAACATTTATTGACCCATCAAGCTGATGGATAATCTCCCAGTCAGACTGATAGATTGACATGGAGGACAACAGTAGATGCAGGGGTTGTGAGGGAGTCCTTAGAGAGCTCTGGTTCCCAAGCCAACTGTGTCTATGCAAATTCACCAAGGGAAGAGAAGGGTTGCATAGCTAAGCGATCCTTAATTCAGGCTGAGCCCCTGTGGGTCTCTGAAGAAAACACAGTGGAAGCCTTCCTGTTAGTTTCCTTGAAGATGAGAAAGTGCACACAGCCGAGTATTATATTTGTTAAGTACTTCTCTTCCGAGATGAAATATTGAAATTTAAGATGCACGATCAATAGAAAGTCTCACCTAATTCCACTGTTTATGATTTGTAAGTTTTGTGCTTCAAAGAGCCACTTCCTGGAATGTTCTTTATCATTTTTTGAAAATTAAGTTACACTGTAAATGTACTCCATGTAACAGAATTTAAAGGATCTCCATCATGAAATTCACAAAATGATGACTTATTTTCTAGACTCTGCCCATTCTTCAGCTTTTTCATAGACTCTTTGCCTCAGCTGCCACCTCACCGTGCCACTTCCAGCAAGCATTGGATGCTGGGTCACTTCGCCAAAGTCACTGAACACTATCTGCTGATGGGGTATCATTCCTCTGACAGCTGACATCCTGGGTGCATGCACTGAGGAAATTTACTGTGGTAGAAAACCAGATGAGTTCAGAAACCAACGCAAATTGGAGTGGCTCCTCATCGTAACTGCCCCTGTGTGTTGGGTAGGTCTGGGTTATAATAATCATCACATCCACTGAATGTTCTTAGTCAACAGTGCTCCCTCAGTTACCAAAACTGGACAAGAGTCGCACGGCTGTAATTCAAACTTTATCCTACTTCCTCTTGCTATAAAATAAGTCATATTCACTAAAATATTAATAAGCAAATAGAAATTGATAAATACATATGCATGAGTGGGTAGAGTTATATACAGAGATAAAAGTGTATATATGTTTATATTCTCATGCAAGCATAATTATAAAATGAATTTATAGCAAAAAGTTCTAATTTCATTGTGCCATGAAAATATAAACAAAGCAGTGAAATGAAACAAAATTTTTCCTGAATAACTGCTTTGTAGGAGTGTGATACAAATCAACTTAGGTATGAGTGATTCTTTTTCTTACATAAAAATATTACTAGGCATAGGTTGGATAAAGAAAGAAGAAACAGCTGTTTAGTTCACTAAATGACAACTCAAAAAGAAAAAATATGCATTTTGGTTCATCAAGTGTCCCCTGCCGTTGTTTTCTAGATGTATGTCAACCAGTGTTGGCAGCTAAATTATGAGGCTTTAAAACACACACACACACACACACACACACACACACACACACACACACACACACACACACACACACACAGTTTACTGAGCGTGGTTCATAAGATGGGAGCATACCAGGACTAACAAACACCCTGCCCTCACATCAAATCCATTCCTTTAAAATACAGTTTCCTAGAAGACAATGTTCTAACAGAAACTAAATTAGTGACATTTCTAAGTGCCCTTTGTATATTACTGTGCCCCTAATCATAAATTCATAAAGTGTCCCCTCTTAACTTTGTCATTTTATGCACCATGGGGAAATTGTGTGTATATATCAACAGCTGAGATTGTCCATGCGCACTTGAAGTCTACCTCTTGTCCTCACTTCTCATTAGTTTGTTTGTACTGAGGAAAAGTGAAAATTAAAAAAGAATAGCAAGGACAGAAGAGCATGACCTCACGCATAAGTAAGTAGCTTTGCTTGAGAGCAACAAAAATGTTAGAAATAAATACATCACATTCTAAAAGCTGAAACAAATGACTCTCCTCTAGCTGCATGGAGCTGTGGTGTTATTATTTTCCTATGTATCAGGTATACACACACATACACCTCTCTCTCTCTCTCTCTCTCTCTCTCATACAAATGCACATCTCAGCACTGCCATGAAAAATATCACACCAGAGCTGGAGAAATGGCTCAGCGGTTAAGAGCACTGACTGCTCTTCCAGAGGTCCTGAGTTCAAATCCCAGTAACCACATGGTGACTCACAACCATCTGTAATGAGATTCTGATGAGTCTGAAGATAGTAGCAGTGTACTAACATGTATAAAATAAATAATCCTTTAAAAAAATATCACACCAAATATAACTTGTTTGGAAAGTCTCTCTCTCTCTCTCTCTCTCTCTCTCTCTCTCTCTCTCTTTCTCTCTCTCTCTCTGTGTGTGTGTGTGTGTGTGTGTGTGTGTGTGTGTGTGTGTGTGGCATTAAGGCCATGTTTTAAACTATCACTTGGCATCATTCGTAATTTATTGAAATCCACAATATAAAGATGAACAAAAATGACCCTGTGAATGACATGCCTGGAGAAGCAGTTGAGAGAAAAGCATTAAGATTACCATAGGAAAGAAACCAATCACAGCAAAAGAGGCTTGACCAGGCCCTCTACCAATAACATGAGTTACGTGTAAGAAAACAGAGTGTATTCAGAAAACTGAATGATATGCATGCGACCCATAAAAATGTTGCAAGGTTACAAGCACAGGCTTTATCCGGCTTTGACATCTTTCTAGCCCTGGCCCAATTTCAGTCTGAGAAGTGTTTCTCTGCTGTAATAAAGTATCCCTGTTTGTGCCATTGTCTAGCTGCCCCTCTTTCAGTTCCAGTGTACCAAAACCTGGAAATCCCAATAGGCAACCTCCAGACACCACTCTGTGTCTTTAAAAGAGAGACATGCTTAGCTCTGGAAAGGGAGAGGGCTCACCCGAAAGGCATTTAAATCACATGCTTACAAGTCCATTAAGAGTTCTGCTGATTGCAGCCATGGGACACCTTCCTGTTTCAAAGTTTACAGTCTACTTGGATGGGAAGAATAAACAAACACGGGTATATGACAATTAATTCCAGTTCATGAGCAGTTCACAGATGGCAGTATTGTGGTTGTGGCACCATAAGGAACTCTGGAGGGAGAGATTATGCTCCTCTGAGATAACTGGAATGAGTAGTGGAGAGGGTAGTATTTAAATTCAGTATGGAATATTCAGGTGGTAACTCTTCGGCTTCTATAGATTTAGCTTTCATAAAGATCAAAAGTTTATTTGGGTATCTTAAGTTTACTAGTAGTGCTGGTTTCTGGAGAAAAACCAAAAGAAATAATCTGATCATCTCTTTAAAAGGCATTAAAATTATATGTGCTCCTTTGCATTTATTTTAAAGTCTAAGGTAGAAATGAACAATCCACCATGACATCAGCAGCTACTGTAAATCGCTACTCATTTTGATAAGCATAAATGAGCTTCATTTTTAATTTTGAGCCACACATTTCCCAGATCCAAAGATTTAGAAACTTACCATAATGGAGACGTTCCCATCAAGCCTCTACTAGGTGCTCCAGTACCTGTTCTCCCAAGTAGAAACCATACAATAGTGACCCACAAGAACTCCAGGATGCTCTCAGAAACTTAACGTGGCTTGAAAAAGGTTCAACGTTTATATCTACCTCCAAATTCCCATATATTTCTGATTCTGGATCTCGCCTGTGAGTTTTTGTGACTTCTTGGTCCCCTTTTTTGTCTTTTGTTCTGGCCTCCAGTTCTCTACTGCATGGTCTGTATTGCACGCAGAAATGAGCCTGGAGCATGAATCTTGTTGGGAAGTCAAGTAATATCCAAATTTGCACAGATAGATAAGAATTATGTACTTTGGTAGGACATAACTGCTAACTAAGAATTGCTATAAGGTATGAGTAGCAATCCTGCTGTTATGCTAGAAAGGCAGTGTTTCTTACTTCCATGCTGTCTTATCTCCTAGGCTTTTTAGTCAATATGTAACAGAAAATAATTATTTGTGTCAGCTTTTTCCCATTAAATAAGACAGAGGGATTATTTATAACAGAAAATTGAAACCCAACCATTGGCAGTTTTATGCATTCTTATATTCATATAGTGTTAGACAACAAAATGAAGGTTTTTGAAATTTTTCTCTGAGTATAAAGCACTCAGGTATCTCAGGGACCACTAAGAATGTATGAGGACTTTGTATAAGGAGACAAGAAATTCTACTGTAAGAAATTATCCTTGATTAATGTCAATAGAAACTACCAGTATAAATATATTGGTGGAATTACATTCTGACTATCTCTCATTCTTTGGTTCTGTGTTTACATCCCTTCCCACACTAGTATCTTAATATCAAATACCTATGTATTCCAGGCAAGTAATGTAGATGGGCAACAGAGACGGTTATGGTCAGTGGCACCTCAGGAAATCCTTAGGTATTTAAACAGCAATAGATATTGGTGTTTATATTGAACTTTGGCTGTACAATCACTGCCATAATCTGGACAGTCTTTAAGAGATAATCTTAAATCCTCATTTTTTCGGTACTCTCCCATTTTCTAAGTCAGATAAATAACATTTAAAACCATAAGGTGAGTATTATAAGGCACTTTTATGGATCGAGTCTGAAGCAAAGAAACACTTGAGACCCAGAAAAAAAAATTGCTATGATTCAAAATGCACAGGACTGAGAAAGGATAGGGGTAGAAATGGAAGTTGAAATTACTCTCATTGAAAGTAAGTAAGGCTGAGGTTGATGGTGGAAGGGGCATAAACAAAATGGGGCAAACATTCATGCCTGATATACAGAAATGGGACTAACGTGTGGCTCTGAAAGGAAGATGTAGTGATTTTTGACACACGTGATGCAAATTTAATGGAATGAAAGAACTGCCTTTAAATAATAGGCTGAGTGATCTGTGGTCACAGAGGTCATTTTGTGCCGGTGAAAACAAAACTTAGACTAGAAATATTTGGAAGAGGGGATATACTGAGGGCATTGGGAGAAATACACAATACAAGCAACACTTCCTGGAGGGAGGCTGCGGGATGGGAGTCATCCTGATTATCCTGGAGCTGGTATTCTCCTTAGCTGAACTCCCACTATAGCTATCTAAGAAAAGTTCAGCTCAAGGAAGATTATAAAAGCCTTTGAGTAGTTGAAGATGGCAGAGCTCCCCTTTCAACTTCCAGATCCTGGGTCTTTTTTGCCAGGAATATTTTCTAAACAATCTATTCTATACTTTACACTACTCTAGGGTCTGAACATGCGAACACTAGATATTTAACTCCACAAACTCATGGCACATAGACTATATCTTTTCCAAATTAATTAGACATGAAGATGGACTGTATTTTAAATCATATTTTGACATCAACAGAATAATTTCTCTTCCTGCCTAAAATTCAAGAATTAATCTTAGGAGAATATATTTTCACACCTTAGCAGAACATGCATTTAAGAATCTAGTAGCAATCTCTGAAGTGCCCACTTCAAGATCTTTTATACTATATAGATTGAGGAAGGAAAAATTGAAAGTTTCCCAGAGCTCATCTGCTTCAAAGATTTGTTGAACACGGATAACCAAACCTAGATCTTCCTGACCTCTTATAATATACTTAATTTTTTCAAGCAAACAAGTTATGTGAAAAAAATTATGTATGGCTCTGAATAGGAGTGGCTGTGAGTCATTTTGGTAAATAGATTTCAGCTTACTGAAATGAAGCAGCAGGCAAGTTAGTTATAGATTAGCGAGGGTCAGCAGGAGAAATGGTGCTTGCTGAAGTAAGGTATGTTCTGTCTCTATAACCAAGTCAGATTCTGCATATGAGCTTTGCACATTAACCATCTTCTGTGGAGGCCAAAATGAACAGGATATTTAGAAGTAGACATAAGCATATCCCAATATTACCAACTCCCTACCATCTCAAACATTGATATATATACCAGATATATCTTCATGTAAGTCCTAAGCTAGAGCAGGGGCTATCCCAAAAGCTGTTGCCTGTCTTTGTGATATATTCTTCTAGATGGGATGCCTTGTTTGGTCTCAGTGAGAGAGGATGTGCTTAGCCCTGAAGGGACTAGATGTGCCAGGGTAAGAGGATACCTGGGTTGGGGGGAAGACACCCTCTCAGAAGATAAGGTTGGGCTGATGAGGGGAGAATTATGTGAAGGGATGGCTGGGAGGGGGGCAGGGAGTAGGATGTAAAATGAATTACATATATATATATATATATATATATATGCCAGATTCTGGGTTTTTCTGCTTCTAACTATATATTTTATTAATTATATAATTATATATTTAATTAATATCTATTTATTAAACCAATAATCTCCAAGAGGAAATTAGCAGCAGCATTCTTTCTGTAGGCATAATGGCATTTTGTTGGGGACAGTGATGCTTACATAGGTGACAGGTTTCCATCCTATTTGTGCGAAGTTTAGGACCAATAAGTGGTCCTAGAGCTGTTCACAGAGGCTGCCCATATGTTCATCCACAGTAGCTGAGCCACTGGAAGATTTATCCCCAGCATAATATCTGTTGTCAGAGAAAAGGTATCTTGGAGGACCAAGCTTTTGAGAGGAGCTTATCACAAATTTGACAGCTTCAGCTACACAGAGAAGAGTTAAAGAGTTAATGTCCTCTAAGTCATTGTCTCTCTACTCTTGATTCATAAATAAATTATGTCTTCTAAATTTCAGAGAGGGACTTAGATGACTTGGAAAATTTCACCTAATCAATCAAAGGTTAGTCCCAGTCAAAAGTAAGCATATCGTGCTTCTGTAAATTAGGTGATAGGAATAAACATGCCCATTAAATATTTTGTTCTGAGCTGGGAGAATAGCTCAGTGAATAAAGCATAAAGACCAGAATTCAAATCCCCAGAATTCCTAGAGAGAAGGTGTGGTAGTGTGGGTGTATAATCCCTGAGTTCCTATAGCAATGTGAGAGAAGAAGTTCTGAAAGATTGGCTAGCCAGTGGAAAAATAACAGAGTCCATTGTTTAACAAAACTTAAGACTATCATCTGACCTCCACATATACACCATAGAAAGCTTGTGCCTGTCGGAGGGAGGGAGGGAGAGAGGGAGGAGGAAAGGCAGGGGGAGGAAGGGAGAGAAAGGCAGAGACGGAGGGGGAGAGGGAAAGGGAGAGGAAGGGGAAGAGGAAGAGGGAGAGGGGGAGGGAGAGAGAGAAAACCTTCTCTTACCATTTAATATCTCTGGGGAACGTTTTTCTTGGCCCCTGTGGAAACCAAAATCTAAAGCTGCTCAATTCTTTTATATAAGATGCTGCTGCTTCTATTTAACATTTTATATAAAAATATCTATGTAACATATATATTTCTCATATATTTTAAATCATCTCTTGATTATCCTTGATAATGCAATGTAAATGATATAAACATTATTTTATTATATTGATTAGAACTAAAAATTAGTAAATAATGTTTTTGTGTAATGCATATACTGTTCTTTTCTGAATAGAGTAGATCCAATATTGGTTAAATCTGCAGATTTCTAACTCAAGGAAACAGAGTAATATCTCTGCCTATTTATATAGTTATGCTCAAATGCTGCCTGGATGTGAAGAAATCTTGAAGAGATTCACTTAGCTACACAAGGGCAATCTTCTAAATTGTAAAGGTAGGTGCACACATCTGAATTATGTTAACACAAAAAGACAATTATCTGCATAAGACCAAAATGTAATTATTCCCCTCAATTGAGACAGAATAATGCATTACACAAAAAGTCATCACAGAAGAATTTGAAATGCTTTATGACACATCGACTCTGGCAGACACCCAGCAAAACTGACACTCTTTCAATTTTAATATTCAAGACCATACCTGGAGCAGCCCTGCTGACAGACTATGAGCAAAATGTTGGAATCTGGAAAGACAGAAATGTTCTATTTTTAGTCATTTCTCTATTACCTGGATGATGCCCAAGGAGACTATCTATTTTATTTAAGACCCATTGAATTATGGTTGCTGGCAAAAAGTGATGCAGTTAGGTCCAGAATGTTATGGGAATTATTTTTTAAATATAGTCTCTGCTAATGTAGCCTACGCTGATACAGTACCAATAGTAGTTAGCAGATTAAGATAACAAAACATTTTATGGAAAATAGGTCAAAATCCTAAGCCTTTGAGTTCCAAGGACATGAGAAACTATACCATAACTTAGAGCTATAACACAGTATCATGGATCAGTTCTATGGGAAAAACATCTCAGCTGACAGGCTTGCGCCCTCAGCTTGTTAACAGTCACTGCATAGATGTTTATGTTTTGTGATGTCCAGGTCTAAGAGTTGAAAGAACCTTAGAAGCCACCGAATTTCACAACAACTTTACCTTGTGGTTCTTTCACTGGGCCTGGGACAAAAGACTAGATTTTGTGGCCAAGATCAAATTCTAAATTTCTACCTGGAGGATAAGTGTTTCAAAAATGTGTAGCACTGACAAGTCCTTGCCTGAACACTCTGGCCTTGCCATTGAATGACAATGGGACCAACCTAAGATATATTTAATGGAGGTCTTCCTAAGATTTATCTAGCATAGGCTTCATGTTTCCACGGTTTTATCACAGTCACTCAAATAGGAAACGTATAGATTATTCCTCAAACTCTATGATAAAGGTATATTGAGTCAATGTTATAACATTTTGCAGCAAAATAAAACATGTAAATTCTTAGAATGATGCTTATTCACCTTGAAAATTTTTATTTATTTATTTTTTGAGTCAGGATTTCAAGTAGCCCAGAATGGTCTTGAGTTCACTATGTTGCTAATGCTGGTTAACCTTGAACTCAGGATTCTTTTGCCATTGCCATGCAAGTGCTGGGATTACAGGTATACACCATCATGTCCAGTGCTACTTAGTTTTTATAAAATACCCAGGAGGCAAATACATGCAATGATCCAGCTCATACATTTTCATAAAGATCACAAGTGCTGGGGCCACAGTTCATTCTAAGCAATCAGACTCTTGGGCATCAGACTGACAACATTCTTTGGAAACATGCCAATGTTTGCTTCCTATTCTAGCAGGTCAAGAACTGGCTTTTGTTTCAGGTCACCCCATAATTCTGTATGCGCTGCCTAAAAAGGAAAATAAAGACCAGAAAACCAGCTGAGCAGGAGTAATATTTAGACAGTGAAACCTAACCAGTGTGGTTTTCACCTGAGGCTCAAGACCATTGGTCAAGAGACGTTTGATGAGGAAAGCTCAGTGAAGGGAGGTAGTGGGATTTGAGAGACCAGGCTAGATTGCTAGGCCCTAAGGAGCTCCACCAAGGGACCATCCTGAGTCAACAGATATCTGTGGACATGCACCATTGTAGGGGTTCAGAACACATAGTTACATTATTGCAAGATACATTGTAGACCTGGAGCTTAGTTCTTTCATTACCTAAAAGAAATACTGCTAGCCTTTGCTCTTGGATACTCACATGAAAAAGGCCAGTGGACTGCCATTCTGCAGGCAGAGCAATGTGGGAAACCAAATGATAATCAGAAGGCTACTTGGTAAGTATGAAATTAGAGCAAGGAGAATGAATTGGATGGTTGTAAGCTTACTGGAGTAAGACAAACATTGTAATATGTCCATCTTCACAGTGGGGCTGGTCTGTCCAACGATGCTAAATTACACAAATTCCACTCATCTTTCCTCTCTGCTCTGGGGAAGTGTGAGATGCACAGCCAACATTTAATTCAAGATGGTAATTTTTCTCTATTTTTAAATACTTTCTCTTTTTCTGGACAATTATCTTTGTTTTAAACTCTTAATAAACTGAGCATTCTTGTCCAGCTGAGCACTTAGACAACACAAAATAAATTTTTTTCAAACGGTTCTGACTGACTCTCCAAATTCATCTTGAAATTCGTGCTCAGAGTACCATGTAGGTTAAAAGCGTTCACGTATATTATTCTCCTAGTGCAATAGCATCTAAACCCAGAGCACGTGAAAAATATGACTTCCTCCGTGTTCTCATTATCTATTTTGTCTATTAAAAAGTGAAAAATCCTGGGGAGGGGGCAAGATAGACCAGTAGAAAATAATATTTACTGTCAAATGTCACAAACTAGGTTTGGTTTCTGGAATACAAGTTGCCCTTTGATCTCTACACAGACACAGACACACACACACACACATACACACACACACACACACACAGAGAGAAAGAGAGAGAGAGAGAGAGAGAACACTAATTAATGGACTAAGTATAAAAAGAGGTTAACAAACTCAGCTTCATTTCTAAAGAATAAAGCTAAATAATAAAGATATAATACACACACATATATATACATATATTCATATATCTATATCTGTATCTATCTATATCTATCTATCTATCTATATCTATCTATATCTATATCTATATATATATATATATATATATAGAGAGAGAGAGAGAGAGAGAGAGAGAGCGAGCAACCCATACTGATCCTCACGGAGAGTAGTGATATAACAGGGGAAGAACATTCTCAGTGACCACCAATGACACTTCTCACAGGAATGATGAAAGCAATGTAAAATCACGTCATAGCAAATCTTACTCAATGCAGGAAATATACTTCAAATATATATATATACATATATATATATATATACTTTAAAAGAGGAAATTGTGTAATAAAGTATCTCAAAGTTTTATAGAAAAATGTTAACAAAAGTTAAGAAATAAAAACATAAGGAAAAATTAAACCCCTGGGGATGTTATATTAGACACCATTAACTCTCAAGCAGAACTCTCCTTTTTTCCTATCTACTCTTGGCAACTGACTCTCAGAGAGATGATATGAGTGGACTCTTACAAATGAATCAATATTTTTTATCATATTCACCAGTTTTATCATAACAAAATTTTATCATATTAAAATCCGCAAAAAATTTTTAAACTGTTTTTAATCAGATGCAAAATTCAAATATTTAACTAATAATTTAAAAAAGTACTTTTAGTTCAACTTGAAACTCAACCAGATTCTTTCATTCTGAAGCCTTTGGTTCAATGAATATCATTACATTTTTATGATATATTTGTAATGTCATAGCTCTTGTATCAGTTATAAAACAATATTCAGAATTTACATTAGGCATAGACAACTAGAGGAATATACTGGCTTCTTAGATTTTGTCTTTCTGTAGATCGAATGCTTATTAATACAAATTATTTATTCCTAGATGTGTCCAACAGTGTACATTGTTTTCAATTACAGAATTAACTTATTGTTTCAGCAGACACTTCTTGGCCATCCTAATAGCTTCTCAGTGTACAAGATTGAACTTAATTCTCTGGCAAATTTCTCTAGTGTCAAGAGTGAGGCAGTCAAAAAATACTAAGATTTGACAAGCTCAAGGTGATCTGATTTAAGCTGGCAGAAAATACACAGCTACCCCTGCTTCTGTGGGAGGTGACTTTGTAGTGTGCTTTTCATGCAGCTGAAAGTCCCACAGGGACCTGGGCCAACCATTAGACCCTCGGATAAGTACATTTTATCTACTCCCTTCCATTTCTTGTCTGACTTTAACCACTTTTTCACTGTATTTTCTGACAGCCTCTAAAATAAATTGTAACTAGCTCATCATCTCAGACTACCTTTTGTGGGACTTCAAGGAGCTATTTCACCTTGTCTATGATAAATCAAAACAAAACTCACTATTTCATGGGAAAAATTCATAATGATATTAGTTAACTTCTTTCACTATCTATCATATTAACTAAATCTTAGTTTAAAACCAGTGCTACACAATAATTTCCTTTTACGGATTTCTAGAATTCCAAGAGAAAAATTTCTTCCCAGTTTCTCAAGATGCCCAAGAAGCACTGGTTCATTTTATTTTTGTTGATGATCAGTGTGCTTCTGTAATGATTGTTTGTGGTTTGGAGCAATAATTGTGCTGGTCCAATTTTAACTTAAGGCAATGATCTATAGATAGATTGATAATTAGAAATATTCACATGGATAGAAATACAAAAGATAGAAAGACACATAGGAGAGATAGATGATAGACAAAAGATAGATAGATAGATAGATAGATAGATAGATAGATAGATAGATAGAGATACATGATAGATATATACTAGATAGATGAGAATATTAGTAACATTGGCTTTGGCTCATTAAATCATGCTTTTTAGAATTTAGTTAGTTACTTTGTACCAACAAAAGGCTTGAAATTAGTAGTATTTGTGAACTTTGTGCACACTACCAAAGGAAACAAACTTAAAATATTCTAAGTACACAATACCATGGGAAGGATAATTGCTTTCTAGTGCATTAATTAGTTGTAAATTTTTACTAGAAGAGATTGTACTGACAGTCCTGGTACTTGTTAAGATGGTAACGGAAAAGAACGTGAAGGAAATCACACTTGTGTTATCATTGCCACACATTGTGGGCCAAGCTGGAGCAGACCTCCGAAAAGTCACTATCAGTATAGCTGTGTTATTTCTGCCTAGCATTATGATCAAGTATAAAAAACAAGTGATTTTATTATAGTTATAAGTACAGCTTTTTTAATACCTGAAGTCTTGTCCCATATCTGTCACCAGTATCAAGTATAGCTGAAAAAAACACATGTGATAGATTCAAACTTTTGTTTTTGGAGAATAAAAGAAAGTAAATACTTAGCTTTCTTGAGTAGGTTGATTTTAATAATAAGTCAGTTGACAAGAAAACCCGATAGCTACTACTGATGCAAACACTTTTATCTCTTACCTCAAAAGTAAGAAAACAGTTTATTGTGGAGTCAAATAGGAGTGACCAAAGCTTGGGAACAGAAATCTAAACTACCCCAAGTACCCCCAAGGACCATTTTCCAATGTAGTAACAGCTTTATGACACTTTAATAGTAACAGAAGAAAGAAAATAATAAATCATGACAGTTTTCAAATAAATTGGTGGAAACACGAGCGTGGCTAGGTACAACCAAGTGGCGAGAGGGTTGCTATAGACCTCTGATATTATAGGCTGGCAATCTTAGCTCTTAGGTTGGTAAAAGCTAAGGGTCTGTACATTCCTGGGAATTTAAATAATAGCCACAAGGATGTTGGGGTACACACAGAGTACACAGTGAATGGCTACTTGTAAAGCTAAAGACAGTCCAAGAAAGTTCATTTCTTCACCAGCAATATTCAACTTCCAACACACACACACACACACACACACACACACACACACACATATATGTATATATATATATATATATATATATATATATATAAAATGGAATGATTATATAATGGAGGGGAAACTCTTTTTCTGTGAGCTCTGATTAACACTCATAAATATCATTGGTCCTGATGGTGGGGAGGTCCTAAAGACTGGAGTGAGGACACAACAGGAAGATCATTTGATGCTCTTGCACAGGCCCCTCTTTCTGCTTGAAGCACCCATACAGCAGCTAAAAATGTCTGTAAGTCCATTTTTTAAGGGATCGGATGCCTTCTTCTGGTACCAGGCATGTGGATGATGCATATATATGCATATAAGTGCATATATTCATGAAATAAAAACATCAAGAAATCAACTATGTTGTTTAGATTATCACTACTACACCATGAACTTGGAAATCCTAGATTCAGAATATTGAGTTGAAAAAGTGCAAAAAAAGGGTAGAATATTTGGAGGTAAAAAAAAAAGACTTGCTAATGTGATGTGGTAAGAGAGTCATAGTCAGCTCTAACCATCAGGAGAGCTAGCACTCAATCAACTTCAATATCTCTAGATGGAGAGACAGACTTCAACAGGCCCAGGTCTTTCTCTCTTGTAGGAGTTAAGTGCCCAGAAATTCATGAAGGAACATTATACTTGCAAACTCAGTTAGCAAGGAAGCAAAATAGAATTGAAAACTCAGTTGATTTGTGATTTTATTTACAGTTGGCAGAGGTCAAGGGCATGACCTCCTGAGTAGACTCATTACCACAGATCATTGGTTGCGCCTGTAATCGATTCTGAGGATTGTGTGCTTGGGTCACAAGTGTTGCATGTCCGTTAGATGTGGCTGCTACATGCTTCCTTCGCCTCTGCGATGACAGGACGCATTCTTTGTTTGTGTTTTACCGGAAAATGATTCAGACAACGGAGAGCGAGAGCAAGTTGAAATCTAACTTCTCCCCTTCTCATTTATCAGCTACAGCACACACTGCTTTTCCTGACATTTAATCTTGTTCTCTCCAACTGGTCTCATGGGTCCAGCCAGTGGGCAGTTCAAAGCAGGCTGTTAGAAAAAAATCCCTATTGAGCCTCTAAAATTCTCTATAGGCTTCTCGGGAACAATTATCCTGTTTAGAGCTCTTCAATGCAGTAACGAATGAATCTCTTCATATGGTGGATTACTAAAAAGAGCTTAGATAAACTCCTTGGCTAAAACAACAAAAGGAAGCTTCTACAGGAAGTCACACAACGAGCTCTTGATATATCACTTCAAGCCAATTAATGCAACATATACTTTCTTTGAATAAATTCAGTTTGAATGCAGCTGTGGACAAGCAAAGAGTACAATGAACTCAATAATTTTCTCAACCTAATGTTTTAGTATGATGCCTTCCTAATGTCTTTCCACTTTCATCTGTATCAAATGGTATAAAGTATACAGTATATGATTAGTACTTTAGTCGAAAGTCAACATTTGCTACTAACTAGAACATTAGAAAACCACTTAAATTTTCTGTGTCTCATGAAAGGTAGCCCCAATGCCTAGAGTAGTTACGCGGGCCAAATGGCATTATAATGTATAAAGTTGTAAGAGCAAAGTCCCAGCTTAACGCACATTTATTCTTTCACTTTTTAAGGCTTTTAAAATTAAAATATAATTACACAATCCCCCTTCTCTTTCCTTTATCCAAGAGGTCCAACTCTCCCTCTGTTTCCTCTCAAAATCATGATCTCTTTTTCTTGTTATTATGACATTTTATCTGTGTCTGTGTCTGTGTGTCTGCTCTGTATCAATGTCTACACTTACATCTACATTATACCTATATCTACCTATATTTATATAATCAATATGCCTAAATATATAAGTATAACCTCATTAGTCTATGTAGTTTTACTGACATGTATGTAATTTCAGGGCTGACCACTTGGAATTGGATCACCAAATGGTGATCCCTAGGGATGACTCATCCTGAAAGTGGACTTTTTCTGCTGCTCTCAGCATTCCATAGTTGTCTGTAGTTCCTTTTCTATATTTTACCTATAAGAGGGCAATGACAATGTCCATTCTAGAGCCATAGAGCTTTGGGGAAGTTTTATACTTTCATTATCAACTATATTTTTATAAACTTATCTATTACAAAAAATTACTGAGCTGAAACTAGAAAAACAATTAGCTTCATAGACTCTTTCATATCTAATATGTACCTTTGCCTGAATTATCTCCTCCCTCATCATGTGATAGTATGGATTCTTGGTCTCCTTTCTAAAGGATATTCCATATACACACTCACATCTGATCGCATATAAACATTGCATACATTGTAGGCTCAAGCTAAACAGGAAAGCAGTTCACTGAGAGGCATAGTTTGGTATGGAGCGACTGCTGGAGAAACTGCTCTCCTCTAGCTGTGCGATTTATTTGTGAGTTCACCATAACAAAATGACTTTTAGAAAACGACATGGTTAGCATAACACTATCAAGATCTACTTCCCTTTTGGAAGTAAGGAAACAGATCCGAGCAGAAAAAAGAATTCTCTGTGACACCACACATGTATCTGTAGGATCTTCAGGTAGCAGAGTACAGACAGTTCAAATCTTCAAGGGTATTTCTGGGAGAGATTTCTGTTAGGGGCTTGTATGACATTGATGGCACACTTATAAATGGTTAGGATTAGTTTATCAGCCAAAATGAGTTTTGTGCAGAGGGAAGTGAATCAAAGAATAAGGCTTTCTTTCGTGACAAATTTCTATTTTTCAGTTTCATCAAACTACAATAGGAAGTTGTATATGTGCAAGGTACATAAGGTTGATACCCATGCCAGTTACATAATTGCACTCACTATTGGGCTCTACACATTTTCACCACACGCAGTCTCCTGCTCTTCCTCTGTGATGAGAGCCTAATCCATGTTCTCTCACAGATTTCCTAACATTCAGTGTTATCCAGGTTATCATTATTGCATAGTACAGCATTCAGCTTTCTATTGTATAGCAGGAATTGTGTACAGCTTTCGGCTTTCTATGTTATAGAGGGACGTTTGTACAGTGTTTGGCTTTCTATCGTATAACGGGACGTTTGTACTCTTTCGCCAACATTGCTCCACTGCATCGTCCTTGCCCTGCCAACCACCATTTTTCCGCCTGTTTATTTTTCTAAATTCAACTTTTAAAGATTCTACATGTTTGAGACATTTGACTCTTGATAAGTTCTTAAACAACTGTTTCAAGCAAAAGAAAAATAGAAGGGAAAATGTCAAAGAGTTAGAAAAACTGTATGAAGGGAATTAAGTTTGTAACAGCAACAATTTAAAAATTCCAAAAACCTAGTCTATTCTGAAAAGTAAACTATTTTAGAATGGAAACTGTAGGAATTCTGAGAAGTCATTGCATAAGGTAATTAAAAAAGATTATTGCTAACCTGAGACGGATTAATGTAAGATTGAGCTGGAGAATAAGTGGGTGGTAAAGTATTTATGTCAGGAGATGGAGATAACCTTTCCAGAGGGCGGAACTCATAGCCTCACAGCGCTGAGAACAGAGCACAACCTCCCCCATGGGTATATATCAAATAATTTGGTAAAGTTTTACATTATAGCTGCACACATGGGACATATCACTTAGATCATTCTTTGAAATGATGATGTAAAGTCGCTCTGAAAACGTGGTTAAAACCATGGTGACCCTATACAGAATTTCAGAAGATGAACTTCAAAATACATACTTAGTAGCAAAAAAACCATACTTTTAGCTCCTTTAATGGGGTCAAGCCTGGGACACACAAACAACAAGGAAGTTGGTAGAAAAACTTAATCAGCCCATCGTTTTATCTGTGTGGTTCCAAATATTGGCTTTGGCTGTTTTTCTCTCTAAATTGACTCAATCATACATTCGTGTTGGCATCATTTAGAAAAGGCCTCAAAGCTTAAACAGAATACTGCCCTCTAAATTGAGTGACTCGATCAAACTTTATTCTTCTGTGAAAGCAATGAACACACACCCACACCCTCACACAGACTGTAGAAACCTTTACACACACACGTTATGCTTGAATATATGCGTACAGACTATTTGCTTCTAAAATCTCCATTTAATGCTATCATAATATTATCATTAAAATATCTGGATAAGATTTTTTCCTGGTATAGAGCTGGGAATCTTGTTTTTTTCTAATATTCTTTATATGTCAGATGAAAATGAATTAAATTTAATCCTTTGAACGTGATAGAAAGTAAGGGGAAGGAAGAATGGAGAAAAAATGCCCAGTGCCCATACTCTTCATAGAGCATGAGAAATACAGAGACAGAAGAGCTGATGGGGAAACACCATTGCTTCTTGAAGCCGGGCAGAAGCCATGGGTAATCCTTGCTGCTGGATTCAGTTCTTATCCTGGATATACTTTTCAGCTATCAAGGCCAGACATTTGAGGAAGATGTCTGGGATCACAGCAGAAGTTTTCAAATCAGGATTAGTTTGAACCTCTAGATGTCCAAGCAGAATCTTGCTAAACAGAATACACAATTTTCACAGGGAATATGAGAGGGAAGTTCACCTGGTACGAAGTTTTAAGTAGCTTCCTATTGGAAACGCTTTTACTCCTTTTAATTTAAATGTGAGAAGGGGCTAAAATTAGCCTTGACAGACCTCAGGATCGTCCAGTAAATATCACTGTAATAGCTTTCAAATAAAGTAGCCCACACTCCATCAGACAGGCAAAAGAACACAGTGTGCATATCATTATTTCAAATGGCTAATTCAATTTATGGTTTCATTTTGGGTTATCTCAGCTCAGAAGGACGGTGTTGTTTATCAAGTGTTTATTATTGCAAATATTTTTCTGTGGAAATGACTCTCAAATTAGATTTCAAAAAGCATAAGCAATTCGAGTGACTGTCATCTCCCTGTCACAGAAAAATCTAGTCAGTGAAGAAATCCCAAGAATGGAAAACTCCTTTCCCAGTATGAACTCAAGATGAGGTGCAAAATGTCCAAGGGTGAAGGTAGGTACCTTCCTGTTGACTTGTCTTTCCTAATCTTTGACTTTGTATACGCCGCCATGTTGTTAGTAACTAATTTTGAATGGCACATCACCTCCCTTCCCATCACTACCATATTCTGTCTGCACAGCAGGTGGGGGCAAGTGGTATAGTTACCTGGCACAACTGTTTTCCTCATGATGTGGTAAAATACCTTGACAGAACCAGCTGAATGGAAAAGAAGTTAGTTGGCGGAGAGCTCCAGGTTACAGTACATCATGGTGGGGAGTCAAGGTAGTGGCGGGAAGTTGGAGCAGCTGGTCCTGTTATGTCACGGTCTAGAGCAAAGAGCTGCGTGTTTGCTAATGCTCGTGTTGCTTTTCTTACTCTGCCGAGTTTGAGATCCTCTGAGCAGGAAGTAGTGCCATTGGCAATGCAAAGATTTTCTACTCTGTCCACACAGGACAATCTCATGCAGACATCCTCACCCCAAATGAGTCTAGAATGTGTTGAGTTGATAATTTAACTATCAGTGAGGGCTATGTGGAACAGATGAAATTTGGACAAGATCCTTTAAAAGTGTATCAGAAAAGAGATGATAAATTCATTTCACAGGTAGACAGACATCAACCATAGTGACATTTTCAGACTCTTCACTGATGCTGTGGAGTTAAACGAAAGGCAAAGGGGCCGATATGTGGAGGTGGAAATAGAGCAAATTCTCTAATTCAGTGTTACACACGTGCTTTTTTCTTCTATTCACTGACGCTCTAGCACTAGAAAGTTCATGACAGTATATTCTATTAAGAAGGAGTAGGGAATTTTAGGGAGTTACCCAGAAGTGCCAGTGCAGCCTCCCCTCTTCATGAAAGGTATATGGTGGACAATGGGTCCTGCCAAGAGTGTCTCTCCAGCATTCTTTTCTGATTTAGGAAGCAGAGGTGAATAAAAAGGACTTCTTTCATCTAGTCAACTTTATTGGATCATTTAATAAGGCTACATCTGCCTCTTTATGCCGCAATGCTAAATACATTTTTTTCATTGGTGTCCAGATGGCTAGAGAGGACAGAAAAGAGAGCACAGAGAAAACATGATTTCTGCAGTTCATAGATGGTCACAAACTCTCCAGGACCAAATGCTCAGGCAGTGGAAATGACCTAGCTCAGTGACACTATTGAATGCATTCTCTCCTATTCAGACAGAAGGGGCATGAACCAGTGAGCCTAAGTAGGGGAACCACAAGACAATGACTGGGCCTTTTGCTCTTTGTCATATGTTGCCATCTGTATAATTTCTGTGACCCTGTGTTCCTTCTCTGTCTGCTGCAAACTAATTTTCTTCCAAGTAATCTTAGATAGGAATGCAAACTATATTTCACTTCTCTCAAATGTGAAGGGAAAATCAACAAAAATGGAAAGGGTAGTATGGACTGAAATAATAGGTATTCAAGTGGGACAGGGGCTTAGCATCAAGCCCAGATGGGATCTCTGTTTGAGTGTGTCATCTACAGTGGTGTTATGCATGGATCCCAGAGTTAGAAACACAGCCATATGAAAGACAGACAGTAATGTCAATAAAGAGGAAGGCAGCTTCTATGTCAGGTCAAAAACACAGTATATTTTGCTGACCTGTCTGGTTTGCATGCACTCTACATTGTGGCTAGAACCATAGAATCAACTACACACATCTTACAGGTGCACAAGTATCACTAAAAGTCTTGCAGCGTCAGATCATGAGATCTCAGGTGGAGAAATTGTCCCCCAGATCAAAGGAGCCATATGATTTTCTTGTAGGTAGCAAAAGAAATCATTGGATTAAAAGAAAAGTCAACAAAACGCCCTACAGATGTGTATTCAAGAGTCTGGTTCAGAGTTCATCTCTTTGGGAAATCCTTCTCTAAACTTTGTTGAGCAGTTCTGTCCTGTGGCCTCATCACATGGACTTGTCCATGTCCCTCTCCTCATTCTTTATGATGCTTCATGAAAGAGAGTGGGTTGTGTTTGTCCCTGAATAAAATCTGTGGAAGAGCACACGTGACACACAGAGTGACTCCTTAGGAAAAGGCCTGAAGAATTTCTGAGTTCAAGTTTACATTAGGACCACATATGTAACATGTATGTAACATGTAGATTTTACTACCCTACTTTAAACTCCAGGTGGACTGCACTACCAGCCACCACCCTGATTTCCTTAGATCTGAGGATGAAATACACACACACACACACACACACACACACACACACACACACACACACACACTAGCTTATTTTTAATACGCTTTTTAGCTCAATGGTCAGGTACTTCTAAGCCTACTACATGCCCTTAACTTTCACTCCCAGCTCAACACCTCTAAATCTTCTCTCAACTTAGTTGGCCAGCTCCTTCTCCTTGCTCACCACCCTAAATCTGCCCTCGGTTTAGCTGCATTTTTAATCTCCCGCCTGTTGCGGTAAAAGTAAAATATTACACACATCCTCATCCCGCAAGTTCCCACTCCGCCCAGATCCATGAGCCCTAGTTGTTTCTCTGTTTCTGCTTCCACACATGTTCCCTTGGCTGGCTGTTACCACACCTTTGACCATCTCGTTCTGCTGGCTGTGCTAGCGTGGCCCCATGCTAAGTTAGCTCCAAGCATTCTGTAGCCTAGCACGACTTCCTGTCACAGACTCTGTTCACATTCCCAACCAGCCAGTGAAATCACTACTCAGCAAACTGGAACCCAACAACCAGATTTATGTGTTAAATGCTCAATGTACAATACATCCACACAATTAACTTATAACTACCCATCTAGTTAAGTTACAGTTTAATCATCTAGACACACAGAGTCCTGTACACATCCATCCCTCACAAATATTCATAGCAACCTGTAAATGTGCAGAGAAAAATCTCCTTTTTTCCTTTTTTAATTGGATATTTTTTATTTACATTTCAGATGTTATTCCCTTTCCAGGTTTACCATCCATAAGCCTCCTATCCCATCTCTCCCTTCTTCTATGAGGGTGTTCCTCCTCCGCAACCACCCCTGCTTCCTGCCCCCTCACCCTGACATTCCTCTGCACTGTGTGGGTCCAGCCTTGGTAGGGCTTCTCCTCCCATTGTTGCCCAACACGGCCATCCCTCTGCTTCATATGCAGCTGGAGCCATGGGTCTGTCCATGTATACTCTTTGGGTAGTGGTTTAGTCCCTGGGAGCTCTGATTGGCTGGTATTATTGTTCTTATGGGGTTGCAAACACCTTCAGCTCCTTCAATCCTTTCTCTAATTAATTCATCCAATGGGGACTCCGTTCTCAGTTCAATGGTTTGCTGCTAGCATTCACCTCTGTACTTGTCATGCTCTGGCTGAGCCTCTCAGGAGCCAGCTATATCAGGCTCCTGTCAGCATGCACTTCTTGGCTTCATCAATATTTTCTAGTTTTGGTGCCTGTATATGGGCTGGATCCCCAGATGGGGAAAGTTCTGAATGGCCCATTCCTTCAGTCTCTGCTCCAAACTTTGTCTCCATATCCCCTCCTATGAATATTTTTGCTCCCCATTTTAAGAAGGACTGAAGCATCCACACATTGGTCATCTTTCTTGAGTTTCCTGTGGTCTGTGGATTGTATCTTGGGTAATTTGAGCATTTGGGCTAATACCCACTCATCAGTGAGTGCATACCATGGTGTGTGTGTGTGTGTGTGTGTGTGTGTGTGTGTGTGTGTGTTGTGTGTGTGTGTGTGTGTGATTGGGTTACCTCCCTCAGGGTGATATTTTTTTCTAGTTTCATGAATTTCATGAAGTCATTGTTTTTGATAGCTGAGTAATATTCCATTGTGTAGATGTACCACATTTTCTGTATCCATTTCTCCGTTGAAGGGCATCTGGGTTCTTTCCAGCTCTGGCTATTATAAATAAGGCTGCTATGAACATAGTGGAGCACGTGTCTTTGCTGTATGTTGGAGTATCATTTGGGTATATGCCCAGGAATGGTATAGCTGGGTGCTCAGGTAGTACAATGTCCAATTTTCTGACAAATCTCCAAGACTTATTTCCAGAGTGGTTATATCAGCTTGCAATCTTAAAGTCTGCCTTCATGTTTCCTCGGCTGCTCTCTCTCTTCTTGCCTGGTCTCCTCCCCCTTCTAAAACTTTTCTCCTGCCCATCCTTCCTTTTGTCCAGTGACAGGCTTCATTCTATGCTATACCCGCCTTCACTTACATAAAGACATTAACCTACACTTGCCTGCTACACCAGGCCCAGTCAGGGAAGCAGCCAGTAGTCATTGCTACCTGAGCTCTCACATGGCTGGTGGCTCTTTCTTTTTCTAAAGCATGGCAATTTTTTTCTCCTCTTTCATCTCCTAACCTGCCTGTGAGAATCTGGAAGTGCCTCTTCTGCCCAGCCACTGGCTGCTAACATCTTTATTGATCTTGATTGATCTATAACCAATTGGGGAACTGGACCTTCAGTGTTCAGATGAAGATTCCCCATCAAAACATCAGAACCAACCCCTACACGTGTTTTGAGCCACGAGAATCAGTAATGAACAATTTTGCTGGATTTCCAATACTATAAACATCATTTCATGTAAATTTATATATTTGTTCTATATAATATTAAATAATACTTTTAGAAACTTCATCTTTTCATTTTATCAGGATAAATGTACCAATGTTGAACCCATTTTCCAAGTTATAAATCAGATTTTTAACAAATGTAAAAGACAGACCATTGGCATATCGAGGAGTATGGGAATAGGGATTTGATTTCAGTCCTTTCTGTTAAAGATAATGAAAGGTTTCACTGTAGCATAGTTAGTGTTTGACATTGCTGTTGGAGAAGCCCATCATGTAGATATGGCTGAAACGCTTTCATCTGGCTGTGACTGCTATCGGAGCGTGCCTGTGTGGTTGATGACTTGTTTTGTTAAAACCTACACCTAAGGTGAACCTTATTTTTCACTTTTTCTTTCCTTCCTCCATCATTCTTTTCATCTCTCATTTTTCTGCCCCCTCGTCACTTATATCATTTCAGAAGGATCGTTTGTGGAGCCTTCGCCCCTTGAAGACTGAACAGCCTTGTGGCTTCCTTGGTTTCTTAGGGTAGATAGATTTAGAGGCTGTTCTGCTTTCTAGAACTAAAGCTACGATGATCTCAAAGATGGCCGCGAAAATTGGTTTCTTTTTCTTCTAAATAGCCAACAACCATGCTATACTTATACTCTTGCTTTGAGAATTAAATGGAATACTTTATGAAAAATAATTATCTCTGAGTCCAGTATGTAGTAACTTGATAAAATATTGTTCTCATTGGCTACTGTTTATTTTAGGCAATACATTTTATGTTCCAGACATGATATTCAAACTGTTTAGAAATTTGCATATATATTTCTGGGATGAGGAAGTTGAACTTTTTAAATCACCAGGAGATATCAATCACATAAAGGTTAATAAGAATTATATATATTTATATGTAACATTGTATGCATAGAACAATCAACAGAATCCTGTAGTAGCAGTGAGTTCTAAATGGAGGCAGACACTCCTAAAGTGAACTAAAAATCACAATTAGTTTCTAATAAGGTCAAACCCATCCTATAAGGAACAAAACCTATCCAAACGCACATTGCAAAAATGAAATTCGTAAAAGTAAAAATTAGCCAATGTAACTATTGAAGTATCTTGTTTATAAGTTAGTTCTTTTTTTTTAAATCACACCCAAAATGTGAGAAATATTCGATGCATAAGATTGAAATGGGACACTGTTATTTTTAACCATAACATTGTGCACCATGTGAAATATCACCTTTATTTAGCTGGGTCAGATCATTGACTTGATAGTTAAAGGACAGAATAGTAAATCCTGAGTTCTGGTAGGTAGTAGGACTTGCCATTTGAAATGATCGATAGATAGGCAACACGAAAACAAAGAAGACAGAGGATGGATCATATTTAACATCTGCAGAATTAATGATGGTCCCTTCTCTCTGTAACCTGCTCTCACATCGCCCTCTCTCCCATGTCCTGTGGTTGCTAAGCAACCTCTCATAGAAAGTAGTGGAGTGAGAAAGATCTGTCAAATTCATTATTTTTGCCTTAAAGAGGCAGTGGCTATGATGAAAGTAAAGTTCTCTCTTTGTTTATAGTAGTGTGCTCTGGAAAGGGAAAATTTTCTCTCCAGCCCACCTACCTCTCACTCCCTGCTTTTCAGAATAAATGCCCTTGAGAACTAAGCAGGCTGCAGATACCAACTCTGGCCAGTAAAACAATACAGAGGGGGAGCAGTGTGCACAGGGAACACACACACAGGGAGAGAGAGAGAGAGAGAGAGAGAGAGAGAGAGAGAGAGAGAGAGAGAGAAAAGAGAGAGCAAGAAATTTTTAAAAAATTTTATATCCTATTTTTACTTACTTCAGGAGCAAGTTATAAAATTTCTGACTATGTTGGACGCAGCAAAGGAAATATAGGAGAGAAATTAATGGGCGCTCTGTGCAAAGGGACAGCAACTTCAAGGGGAGAAGAAATTGTAGCGCTCCCTGTCCATTTATTACATGCTCCTCAGAAGCTCAGGAATATTTGCCATGTGTGAATTATAGGTCTAAGACAAGCTTCAAGCTTCAACGATGACAGGCTAGTGAAGACAAAAGGGCTCCCATACCCTAAGCCCTCTTTTGGCCTCTGCTTTCTTCTAAATGTTATCTTGAGAGTTGAATTTTTGTTTCATTTTCTCCTGCTGGAATTAACCTCTGTCCACAGTAGATGGATCTGCACCTCTTTATTCCAACTAAACTTAATAGGTCTATTTAAAATAAAGCTCGGTGTTATCCCATGGAATAAGGAGCAACACAAGACTAGCCCTACATGCAGACATGAATTCATGCCTTCATTAAAATTAACTTGTTTGATGACCTGAAATGGATCATTTAAATCCTGATAATTTATAGTTTATCAGTAAATTTATAATTTACTGATCTGTAAGCTAGGAACAATTAAAATGATATGACCTGGAGTTATAGCTTAAATTATGTACTCTATATTTATAAAACTGAATTAGACAAAGTATATGCCAAATAAACATTTTCACTATAATTATTATAATATATTTAAAAGATGTATACTGTAATTATATATTAATATAATAATGCATTATCTTGTTATTATGTTGATAATATTATGATGATAATTATTGTTAACATTAACTTTTTCTTGTGAATCTCTACAGTTGATTGCTTTACTGTGAGTACATATTAATTCTGTTAACAATGGTGGTTAAATACAAAACAAAAGTATCATTCAACCCTCACACTCTCTTAATATTGCCTTCCTAGGGTAGACATTTTTTATGGCTTATTACAGCTCTCAAAGTTAATATTTTTAAAATGCCATTTTTAGTTTCATTGAATGTCAGAGTTTCTTGCTGAGAGGAACTGGGGTTTTGCGCTGCTGGAAGTCCCCACAGATGTGATTAATCAGGGCTGCTGACCCTCCATTGCTACTCTCCAGCTCTCCAAAAGCGCCCGACTGTACACGAGCACATGTCCTTCCACTTACGCAATGATGTCAAGGGAACCATTTGGATGACAGAGTCAATCTGAGAAGATTTCTGAAATGATATGAAGAATTCCAAGTCTCCAAGATTTTATTGGATTTTTAATATAACTGGATCAGCTTGGGAAACCCAGAAGGCTATGTAATAGTTCCACTACTGAAAATGAGGGTTGAATATCTTATTTCCTCCCCATGGCTTCATCCCAACACAGTGTGCCTCACATTTTTATTTTCTCTGTAGAAACAGTACTCATCAACCTGTTTCAGGAAGCAGTGTGCACGGGGATTTATTGATGCTTTTGGGAGGGAAAGAATCCAAGCTAAAATAAATTTCAAATAGGGAAGGGTTTTTTTATGGGCTGATTATATATCTTAAATGTGGTGCATATAAGTTTTTGTGAGAGGACACTTAACTAGTGAGGATGTATGAGTAATAGAGTAACTCAGTTTTAGACTCTAATTGCTCTCCTGTGCTTCCATTTTCTCACTTACTAAACTAATGGCAATAATGGACTGCCCTGTATAGCTTTCAAGCAAAATGTGATGAAGAAAAGAAAATATTTTTAACTTTTTAGAGTTCAAAAAGTATCAAGCAAGGGAGTCCTGAGATAACTTCTGGCTGGATTGGGGATGTGGATAATTTTTCTGATTGCTGTTTGAAGGGAGCGATATTTTCTAATTGTTATGGTAACATGTTCTGAACCAGTCAGACCTGGTTTGGTCTGGGTTCCTATATGTTCCTGTACCATCTCTCTTCATATTGGTCTCTACTTTAAATAGAATTATGAAGACAATATGTCTAGCAGAAAGACTGGAACATGTGTGCCCCAAAAGCCCACCACAATCTCCATTTTGTGGTCAATGTTTTCCTGTTCAACTTCACGTCTAGGACCTGTGTCCCTGGATTGAGGAAGTATTCCAAAAGCATTCCAAAGTTCAGGCTGTGTATGATTCTAAGTAGCCTTAAACTTCAGTGTCAGAGGAGGCGTGTGACGAGAATTATTAGCAGAGAAGCAAAGGAGCAGAGATGCTAACTACAGTGCTTGTTAGCCAGAGCCACGCGACGTCCCCTCCATGCCTTGTGGACATTTCTCTCTGTAATTTTCCAGTTCAGGAATTATCATGCAAATATGTTTTGAAAGATAAGTCAGAGCAAACAGATGTTAGGCTTTATTCTTTATTCTTTTTGAGCTCTTGTGTTCTTTGTAACAAAATTAGGCATTTCTTCAGGAGTTATTGGGTCTTGGACATGATAGAGATGGTCCCTATTAAATCAATTGCAATGTACTTTATAGTTCTAACAGAAGAAATCACTAATTACGTCAAAGTGCTAAGAATTCTACTTCATTTTCCATCAAGTCTACTGTCTATTGTCTCAGGAACGATGCCATTATGGGAATTATGCCTGCAGGAATTTTCTTGAGGCTGTGCCACTGTAGGCTCATTAAGGTCGAATCTAGCATGAGAACACACAACTTAAGTGTTGGACGCTGATAGCCCAATCCAAGGCTATTCTTGTCATAAGACAGGTAGAGGGAAACTGCCCTGTGGTTTTCCATTTGCTTACCTACCATTGCTTGCTCGCCCTATCAAGTTACATCATCCAGAACCATTTCCAACCCATCGCAAGCAGTGCTGTTTGGGAAAACTTGAATTTCAAGGAATTCTCCCCATGATTTTTGTTCAAATTTATTCAACAATAAATGTCTAGGATAATTATTCACCAGTCGAAATTAATTTCATTCAACTAACATTTACTTTATGCTTAGAGTAGGCCTTAATAAGTTTCTCGTTTAAAGTAAATTTAAAGGCAAAACATTTAAATTAATCACTGTTTCCTGGTTTCCGCAAGCCCACAGTGGAGGCTTTAATGCTATCACAGGTGTTATCATGGATTGTCGACAGAGATCCTGTGACTGTGTCTGAAAAACGAGTTAAAAGAAGACATATGGATTTAGCCTGTTTCGCACCACATGCCCATTATCAGATGCAGAGCTGCAAATTTCAAACCTTTGGAAGAATCAATTCTAATAACAAAAGTCTTTCTTTCTCTATTCTGTGCCTTGCACTCTATTCCAATGTTATGTACTGAACGCATCAGACTGTGTATGTCTTATGTGTTTCCCTCATAACTATGCAGCTTTAACCTTTACACGTGCATGTCTCTATGTGTGGGTGGTAAGACGAACAGCTAAAAGGCGCTGCTATTACAGAACGAAACATGGTAAACAGAGCAGCACAATGACTTAAAAACTTTACATTCTCTCAAATGGCATTTTTGTTATGTTTACCTCAGAACAAGTCCCCAGAACAGATTACAGATACCCTTGTTTTTCACAGTTGCCTTTCTTTCTTACTTAAGGAAGCTCAGATTTCTAAATCTCATCAGCCTGGTTTGTATGCCAGGACTTCCTTTTTGTAAATGAACAGTCATAATACACTTGTCTGACCAGTGAGCATTTTATATGGTATAGATATAAATAACTGAAGAAGCTATCCCTGTCATGGTGTGCATGTAGAAGTCACATGACAAGATTTGCTATCAACTTTAGGAGCGGTCCACTTTACTTTTCCAGACAGCATCTCCTATGGGTTTCCAACTCACTGAGCAAGACCAGTCCAGCCAGCCAGCCTGGCCTGTGTGTGCTTCTCTTTAGCTGGGATACAAATGTGTTCCACTACCCCTAGCTTTTTATATGGATTCTGGTGGAGAGTGCTTTTACCCTCACGATTGCAGAGCAATGCCCCAAATCTGAGAAGTTCTTCCTATTATTTACTGAATAAAATTGCAAAAACCCACTCAAGGTATTGTCGTTCAGAGAAATCCAGAGTCCGTGTTGAAATATTAATGAGTATAATATAAATGACAGTAACAAGAGACTCAATTATCAACAACATTAAAACGTTTATACATTAAGATGTGTGTATGTATACTAAGGGTTGGGTAGGATTAGAATGATGGTTATCAGAACGTGAAGGCACTAATATTGCTTTATTTGTTCCTTCTATTGCACGTCATTCATATTTTAAAGTCTTGTTTCCATGAAATGGCCAAAATGTATCCTGAAAACATACTTAGATTATTCTCCTCGTGCCACAAAGTTACTAAAGGGAATACCCTCCCAGAATCTGTGGTCCTGATTTGACCAGAATGGAGATTATTGTTACCCACTAAGTTGGAAAATATATTATTTAAAGAAATTGCAGTCCATTGGAAATATCAGAGTAAGTTAAAATGAAAGAAGATGATGAAAGGAATAGCCTTTGCATGACACAAATAAAGTTTAGCAAAAAGAATGAGCAAATCTATTAAGTAAATTATTCTTCAAGTGAAATCTCTGCTTTCTAACAGATAGGAAATGGACCTTCTGAATCAACTTCAACTAATGACGTTAAGGTTGTCTATTCGTTAGGTGATGGTTGCTAATGATCATGAATGACTAATATTGAGGTGAAACTTCTGCATGCAAAATTTATGTATGGGCCTTCTCCGTAAGTATGTAAACTGGAACACTATCTCTTATATAAAGGGATTTTAATCTAATTGCATGGTTGCTCTGGATCATACCCAAAGACCTTCTAGGTCTGTGTAACCCTCCTGGAGTTCACACTGAACCACACAGTACATACCTTTAGTTCCTCTGCCTGCAAGCCTTTAGTACACACTTCAATCCCAAACAATCATGTCTACTTGAGGAGCAGATAACGTGAAGAATCAGGAAAGACTTCACAGAATGAGTCAGAGATACACCAAACTCTTAGGAGAAAAGATATTTAAGAGCAGTGCAGGGAGAGGGAAGGGTCAGTCGATTCTGACAGTCAGATTGGACTTGATAGTTATGAATATTTCTTAAGGGATGGATTTTTATAGGCCAATTAATCTTATTTAGGTGGGCAGTTTATATCGTTATTCAATTGGCTCTGGCTTTATTGTGTGGATCTATTGTGGATTGAGAATTTAACATGTAAATCTGGTCGCTAAAGTATAAAGTTTTTGAGTCTTGATTTTAACAGGTTGCTGGGAGTTTGTACTGTAACTATTAGGGGGCAGATGCTGGAAATGTGTGCGGAGTCCACCGTAAGGGAACCGCGAGATAGGCAGTGTTTGTATGAAACTGGCACGGCAGTGACCGGCCTAGGGAACTAGATGGATAGAGAGATTGCTGCCAGCCTCAGAGAGTATGCATTGGCAGTGCGAGATGGGATGGGGCTTAGCGAGTGAGACGCTTTGCTAACTGAGATGAAAATACCTGATATAGCTGTCTCCTGAGAGACTCTGCCCGAGCATGACAAATACAGAGGCGAATGCTTGCAGCCAACCATTGAACTGAGAATGGGGTCTCCATTGGAGGAGTTAGAAAAAGGATTGAAAGAGCTGAAGGGGCTTAAAATCCCATAAGAACAACAATGACAACCAACCAGAGTGCCCAGGGACTAAACCACCACCCAAAGACTGTACACGGATTGACCCGTGGATTCCAGCTGAGGATGGCTTTGTTGGGCATCAGTGGGAGGAGTCCTTGGTTCTGCCAAGGCTGGACCCCCAGTGTAGGGGAATGTCAGGGTAGGGAAGCAGGAAGGGATAGGTGGTTGGGTTGGGGAAAGGAGATAACGTTTGAAATGTAAATTAAAATATCCAATTTTAAAAAAAAGGAAATACCCTACAGATGTCAAGTGCCTCTATGGTGTAGGCACTAGCGCAGGATAAAAGATTCTACTACTTCATAATTAATAATTACCACAACGGTTCAGTGCAGGTCAGCAGAGGTAGATGAAACCAGAGAATAAGAAGGAGGCAGAAGATTAGAACACATTGCAAGAGTTACTTTGAGGCCAAGTAGAGTAATTCAGTGAGAAACTGAGAGAGGCCAGATTGAATTTGGCAGCTTGGAGAGGAGTTTAAGTTAGAAGTGCTGAGTTGATCCAGTCAGTCAGAGTTCAGAAAGAACTAGAAAGGCTGAGCTTATTCAACAGTAAGCCTATGAGACAATAATTATGTCTGCAAATAAAAATTACGTTTATACCTTATCTGATACATCAACCATGGTCAATCATTCATGTTGTTAGTGGCTAAAGTCCAGGACAGTTCTTTGTAAGTAATAAAATGAGTTAAAATATGCAACTGTGGTCATGAGACCATGAGAGCCTGACTCTAGGTTTGATTAATTAAAGGCATGGAAAAGGTATTGCCAGTGTTCCTGTTTTAAGAGTGAACATTGTCAAGATTGCATGGTATAAATTAATAAAAATAGGCTTTACCTTTGTTTGTGTTTTTGTTACACAATGGATGCTTTGTAATGGTTTTAATATTCTCATTCTGATGGATTCATTGACGTTTTCATGAATGGTATCACTTTGCTTTTTTTAAATTTCATCCCCATTGCTATCTATTTATTTACTTATTTATTTACTTATCGTCTATCTTCCCTGCTCTCTTCCTAGTCTCCCCTCTCTCTACAAATAGCTCCCCCCTTTATTTTCTCTTCCCATACGTCAACATATACTTTAAAACCTGGATTCCACACGTAGGTAAACCTGCCATATCCTTCTGTAGCCTGGCTTATTCTACGGTGGCTAGATCTCTGCTTCCACCCATCTCCCCGCATGCTTGTTCTTCTCCATTTGCTCAGCATTCTTTTGGTTCCCATTTGTATCCTTACAAAGTTCAAGGATACCCCCTTGACTGGTATTTACTTTTTAGTTAGCAACCTACACGTTAAATGAAATTTAGCTGTGTCTCAGAGATGCCAGAGCCTCAGGCTTAATGGAGTGCTGGACAGTGATGGAGAGTCATGCTCTCTCTATCAGAGCTAAGGCATTGCGGCAAGCTTATTAGATTTTTGAAGCACCCAAAGCCTTATTATTATTATTATTATTATTATTATTATTATTATTATTATTATTATTATTAGCAAATAAGTTTGTAGTTAATGCTTCTATTAGCATTAAGAATGGGAATATTTAATTTGTCCTTGGTCAACTCTTTAGATGCACAATTGAAATTTTGTAGACGTGGAACTTGAATTTTAAAACATCTTTTCCGATCAAGAGAAAAGCGACGGCTGTCCTAATCAATGAACACCAGTGAGATTTACAATTCCGAAACAATTCTGAATTTACAGCTCAACTTTAATGTGCTATTGAGCTTGCTGGGAACGCTACACTATGAACGAACAGCCATGTGAAGATGCTAATTTGATGAAACTGCAAAAGGAAGGGCGGGGAGGCAGTCAAGAGACATGGGTTAAAGCCCAAGAGCTTTGTCTTTCATAACAATCCTAACCTCCTTACGGTCTGGAAAGGAGCTGAGTCCTAGCATGATTCATTGTCCCATGGATTGCTAAGTGAAGCTGCTTTTCACTGGATCCTAAAGGATGCTGTGAGGCCGTAGGTGCTGTGTGGATGGTACCAGATACCTGTGGATGGTTCTGGAAGAAAAGAACAGGGCCAGGTGGCAAATTACCCAGATATACATTTTTGCCAACGACACATACCCGATTCTGAACACAGCCTCAGCCCGCATTAATTACAAGTGAATGCGCTTGCTGTTTCTGCTATCTGAGCTAGACAGCAGTTCCCCCCCTATTTTGTTTTTATTATAGGAGGATTCTGAGGAAGAGAATTTGTTTTGTGTAAAAGTGCTTAGTTGGCTAGCAAGTTCCCTCTCGGTCTGCTTCTCACAAGCGCCATGATAATTAGAACCAAAAGAGGCTAATTTTGCCAAACTAACTTATTCCATCAGCCAGCTCGTCCCAAAGATGGCCACGTTATTGCAAAATTAGACTTTTTATTACTGGAATAAATACTGTGCGGTCTTTGTAGCCGGCACTTAATGAATTCCTTCGCTAATTCCACCGAGTAACAAGGATTCCTTGTGAAAATAAAAGCAGATAAGGTAGAGTAAACCAGCAATTTCATATAATGTGCTGCTGTTAGCCTGCCAAGGCGCTTCATAAACCCGGCAGGAAAAGACTGGGGCATTTTTCAGGGCTTTCACCCCAATTGCTTCACTGAAAACCTCCTCCTTGGTGAGCTGTTTACATGAAGGTGAATGGATCCTGCAGCTGCTTCATTCTGTAGCCTGCTAGGAAGGGTTTATTACCTTCCTGCCTTGTTTCCTCTCCTGAGAGAATTCAGTTCCAGCCTAAATACCTATTGGCCTACGAGCCAGTACTTGGAGAGAACCAGAGCTACAAAAGAATACTGTGTCAGGAAGGGGAATACAATGCCTCAGTTCAGACCATGGGAATTAGTGTGAGGGCCACAAGACTATGTTCAAGCTGGGTGTCCTGAAAGGAAAAAAGCTGATATAGCCTGCTTTTTTTTTTTTTTTTTATCTTAACTGTTTGCATCTTTCAGATGGGCACACTGCAGGGTTACATAAATATTGGGATGTGTTGGAATCACTTGGAGAGCTGTGGTAAGTAAGCCAGCCAATTGGCAGGTCTTACTCCAAGCCTAAGATTCAGAAATTCTGGGATGAGGTCTTTGAATTTGTGTTTTTAACATTCGCCAGATGATACCGCTGTGATCCGGAGCACAGTGCTATTTTGAGGACTCTGTAGAATGGTGGGCTAAGAGTCTGTCTCACAGAGAGCTGCTCTTTAATCATGAGTTGCTATAACATAACTCAGCATACATATGTACATACAAGTCTTCCATACGCAGTCCAGGCTTCCTCCAACTTGAGATCCCTCTGCCTCAGCCTGCTGCCCTAGTAAGTGCTAAGATTGTAAGTCCATCCCAGTCTCTTAACTTTTGCCACTTCATTCCCCCCCCCCTGAAATTATTGTCATTTTATGGTGTTTTTAGAGAATCATGGCTTAGACAGGAGAAAGTCTTTACGTTTTCCTACAAGTATGTCGTATGGTACTGTTACTTCTACTGGGTCTTATAATTTACTTTTCTTTGAAAATATCAAAGCTTGCTTTTCTGTCACTGCCCAAAAGAAACTTGGTGAAAATGGGGGTTATTTTATTTTACACATTTATGCACCAGCCCATCAGTGAAGGAAGTCAAGGCTGGACTAGGAACCTGGAACTGACACCATGGAGGAATGTTGTTTACTGGTCTGCTTCCCTTTCCTTGTTTAACTTGTTTTTGCACATCCTAGGCTACCTGGCCTAAGTATAGTATTGTCCTAGTGGGCTGGGCACACCAACATCAATTAACAAGGAGAAAAATACTCCATTGGCAAACCCACAGGCAAGTCTCTCTAGTGGGTCACATCTTTACAAACATTGGTCACATGTGATGGCTTCTGAAGGGGTAAATGACACTCATGGGCAGGAGGAGGGGATTGCTCTCATGACTCCCAGATCTGTGATGCCTTTTATTGGTAGCTACACCACTGTCATCCATTGGCACTTGTTTTAACCTAGGTCAGTGCAGAAAGCTGACTAACACAGATTCATAGGGTCTTTAGGACTCTCAGAAAAAGATGATTATGTGTTATTCTTCCCACATTCATCACCATGGAAATAAAGAAATAAAATTTCCAACATTTAATAGAGTTAAGACTCATTACTGACAAGACTAACTCAAGTGTGGTAATACGATTGCCATATTCAATTTTCTGTATTGGTGACTGGTTTATCATTAATAAGTAATTATGTAGATTAATGAGTTTTGCTTCCTATGTCCATGTGTGACACCCTTCTCTGGTCTATGCCATCCTGCCTTCCTCTCAATGCACCTTCTTCTGCTGATTTTTCATTTTCTAGTCGCCCCTTGTCTCCTAAGTAATCTTTTGTACATTTCCTTTATTTCATATGAAAGAAAAATGCCATTCTTTTCAATAAATGCTAGTCCGTTTATCATTCTTGCCTGTGCTATCAATGTTCCTGAAAATAACAACTTAGTATTATTCTTTAAGGATGCCTATTATACTCTGGACATATATTTGATATTCTTTATCTATTAATTGGTACATAGGTCAATCCCATACCTTCCCTGTTGTGACTATATCTTAGTTAGAGTGATCATTGCTGTAATGAAACACCATGGCAAAAAGAAACTTGGTGATGAAAAGATTTATGTCACTTATACTTCTAGATAACAGTCTGTCTTTGAGGGAAGTCAGCATTTGGAACTCAAACATGGCAGGAACCTAGAAGCAGGAGCTGATGCAGAGGCCATGGGAGGATGCTGCTCCCTGGCTTGTACAGTTTCAGAGGTTCAGTCTATTGTCATCATGGCGAGGAACTTGGCTGCACAGAGGCAGGCAGGCCAGCATGGCTCAGATGTTGGATCAGTACGTGAGAGCTATATCCTAATTGAGATACCAAGGATGAGACCCTGAATTTGACAAAGGCTTTTGAAACCTCAGAACTGATCCCTGGTTATACACCTCCTAAACAAGACCACACCACATAATGCTTTTAATACTTTCTAATAGTGCCACCCCCTGGTGACCAGGCATTCAAGTATTTGAATCTATGGAACCACTTTTATTCAACTACCACAGAATGCTATCACAGTAAACGTAGGTATGGAGCCTTTGTTTGCTGGCTTTATTTCCTTTGGGTTAATAACCAGAAATTGTATGACTGAATCAAATAAGACTTCTATTTTAGACCTGGAGGAAGTCCTATACTCTTTCCAAAGGACTTGTACTATATTACATTACCACTGAACATGTGTGAGAATTCGTTTGTTTCTACATCTTCAGCAGCACTTAAAAAATAGCATTCTAAGGTGATATATTGGAATCTCACTGTAATTTTGATTTTTCTGTTCTTAATAGCCACGATGTGGAGTATTTCCATATAATTATTAGCCATTTGTACTTCTTTTGCTAAGTGTCCATGTTGATGCTTTATTCTTTTGGCTCATTCGTTCTTTGGACGTTGTTTGAACTCATCGCCTATCAGATTGTCTTCCACTTCACAGGTTTCCTCCTCACCCTCTTAGACGTTTCTTGTTCTGTGAAGAAGCTTTTGATTTGATATAATCACAGTTCTCGATTCTTCTTCTTTCCTGACCTGTTGGAATGTTCCCCAGGAAGTCGTTGTTGGCAACAAGGCCTTGAAAGTTTCCCTATGTTCCTTCTATTAATTTCAGAATTTGTTTGCCTTGCAGTAAGTACTGAGTTACGTTTGGATTTAGGAAGTGGGAAAACATAGGGCATGAATACTGTTTTCAGGACATTGTGTAACAGGAGATATTTTTGTAACAGGTCACAAAATATGATATTAGGTAATAAGATAAAATACACTTTACCCTAAAAGCTTCTTTTAATCAGAATATAACAGACAAATTAGAGTAAAATATTGATACAACAGAAGAGTCATCCAAAATTTAGGAGTGTCCACAAAGAAATATGTGAGAAGGAAACTGATCAATGAAAATGGACAAACAAGTTGAACAGATGCATCCTGAAAAACTTAATGAAAATACATTGATAATTTCCTAAGCTTCATAGTCATCAAGGATCCTGGATGTCTCGTTCTCTTCTTATAAGATTATATATATATATATATATAATATATATAATATATAATATATATAATATATATTATAATATATATAACTTTTGAATGGTCTTCATGCTGTAAGATGTATAAAAACAAACTTTCCCATTTAAACAAACTCATGTATTCTAATTTCTTAGAAAGAAATGTGGACACAGAAATGTATATATCATATATATAACATATATTTCATGTGATATATATGTATATTTCCAAGAAATTGGAATATATAAGTTTATTATAATAGGCAAGACTGTGTACATATAGCTTACAGGCAGAAGAACTGTTAACATGTCCAAAAATAGAGTGAATAAATTTTGATATATTTCTATAATATAATGGGCTGAATGAAAACTAAGAGTACTATTAAAAGAAAAATGTACATGAGTCACACGATATTTTCTGAAATTATTATGATATAAAATAGACATACTATACAATTCCATATACATGGGTATTTAAAAAGGAGACTAAAATAATCAAAGTGATCAATGTTGTTAGCAGTTGTGGAACTTATTTTTCATGGAAATTAGTAATATAGGGCAGTGAAAATGAATGGGAGATTTCCAGAGTAATGTAAGCTTTTCTTTATTAACCAATATGTATGCTGAAGAACTGCATTTTTTTAAAAAATTATTTTATTATAAACTTGATTTATGAACATGTATGTAATATCATGGTTATTTCATTAAAATGCATACTTAAAAATAATACTAGTAACAAAGTAACTCTGGGATTAGATTGATTTCAATAGTGGCCACTAAAAACACACACACGAGTAATGATCTGCATGGTTAGAGATTGTGTTTTCCTTGCATGGTGTTCCTTGTTTATGGGCTGTATGATTTGTAAGCTCTGGTTATCAGGATTGATTTTGAAAGGACAGGCACTTTATTCGCTGATGCTTACCCTCTTGTGCTGCATTAACAAGTCAGTTAAACAGACTGCATACAGAATAGTGTGAGATGTACAGTCATCTGCACATGCTCAAAAAATGATGGAAAACATAGATATGGCCAACAATAGCATCCAATGAAGTGCCTTAAAGATATCCAGTGTGTAAAGAAAAGAGATCAGGTGGATTCAGGGATCCTTATGATTAAGGCTGTGGAAAAGAGAAGTGGCCTCCAAAATCCTTCTTCTATAACGTCTTTATTCCTGACAGCAGGATTTAAGGTTGAGGCACATTTCCAAATCCTCCACTTGAAAATAAATATTAAATTCCCCTTAAGATGCTATCCCTGAAGGCAGTACGTAATAAAGTAAAGAAAAGAGATAAGGAAGACACAGCCTTGACCTGGGAGACTCACTAGTGCTTTTCCTGGTTTTGAAAGTCCAAGAAACTTCTTGCCTCTGCTAAATTGAAGGTCAGGTTTTAAACCAGTAAGAACTGTGCTGCTAGGAATTTAGACTCACCAGAGGGATAAAAGATAGCGTCACCGTGCCCTTGCCTGCATGTCCTTGCCTCTCCACTAGATTCATGCTTTGAATTTTAGCATTCATTTATTTATTTAACCTTCATCCCTAATTTGTAGTAACTCTTCTAGACGAGAAACAGACATTGATTTTCACAATCTAAGTGTAAACTTGAGACAGTATGGATCCCAAAGATCCAACAAAAAGTAAAATGCTCGTGTTGAACTTTGTCCTTTATATTAGAGGTATTATACAGTCATGTTTGTGGTCACTGCAGATGTGACAAAGGCAACAACCAAGTCTGATCTGGAACCTGAAGGTCTTGCTGTGACTGACCCTCCTATTTTGCTGATAAATTCTGAGGAAGAAATGTTAGCAGCTACTTAAACCCAGCAAGGAATAATACGAATGGTGGAGCTTGAGAGATAAGGCAAAGGGCAAGAGAAAGACATTGGAATTTTGTCGAAATGTTCAAATATCTGAAGAAGTAGAGAGTTACTAAGTCAAGCAGCTTTAGCTTTAGGCTACATGATTGATAGAAACCCCAGATTTTATTATTTTCTCATACGGCATATGTGCTAGAAATTGGATTCAGGAGAGGTGATCATGATTCAGCACAAATAGAAATGAAAGAAGGTTTAGGGTAATCTTTTTTATTATTATTATTACTCTTTTACCAAGTAGCAGATGCAATGCTTTGGCTCCAGACAGCAATGTGCTCGATCTCTGGTACCCTTAACTATTTAAAAATTGAACTCATCTTCTTTTGCTTAAAGACCAGAAAATTAGCCATGCAACAGCACCCCCAGGGGCCATTCCCATACTAAGTCGAAGTCTGGACGGAGAATGTGTTCTATGAGCTCAATGGAATTTAGGAAAGGATTCATATCATTGAGAAGCAAAACCTCACACAGTTTAATCTGTGGATATGTAGATATGTAACTTAAAAAGAAATATAGTCATATTCATCGAGAATTAGGGTGCTGCACAAACCTAGTGGGCTCTACAAAGAATGCATGCATAAGGAAACATGATAAAAACAAGAGGAAATTACATCCATTTAGCCCTTTTGGCTATACTGACATACAAAAATCGACAGTATGTGTAGTTTGAACAGCATAGTAACAAAAGACTGTTTCTAAAAGCAAAGTCTTATGTGAAATGCCCCAGAACTCACTATTTCAAGGCAACCGCAAGGTTTCTAACCATCAGGGAAGAAGGGTGCCCTCCATTCTCCAACCCGATATAAAAATGTATGGCAATATTTTGGAGCATAGTATAATCAAGAAATTCGTCCTTCATTCAGAGGCAATCTTTTAGAGAATCTTAGCAAGGCATCCCCTGGTGCCTTCCTCAGGTCAAATTTTAATTGAGTCCTGGATGTAGAATATTTCAACCAGTTGCTGGCTATTTCTAAGCACTTCCCTTCACTCAGCAATCTGCTCAATAATCCATAAAGATCTTTATGCTTCTTTTTTATTTGTTGTGTAAATGTGTGCACATGTGGGTATGTGTCTATATGTGTGTTCCTAATTCTGTCTTTGTCTCTCTGACATTCTTTTTATGTGTCTGTCTCTGTCTCTGTCTCTGTCTCTGTCTCTGTCTCTGTCTCTGTCTCTCTCTCTCTCTCTCTCTCTCTCTCTCACACACACACACACACACGGGTTGGGGGTGCTTGTGTATACATATACAGGTATGTGTGTACGTGTGGATCCATTCACATGGAACCCAGAGATCAACATTAGATTTCTACCAGCATCACATACCACCTAATTTCGAGGCAGGGTCCATCACTGAAACTATGTCTGCTGATTCATGAACCTGGCGACAGGGACACTTCTGTCTCTACCTCCTCTGTCCTGGGATTTTGGGTATGCATCACCATGCCTGACCTTTTGTGTGGGTGTGTGGGACTGGACCGCAGGACCTCATGTGTGACAAAATCTTTCCTGGCTGAGCCATCTTTCTAGCCCCTTTATGGCTTACTATACATTTATTTGCTCATATTCTGATAGAGAAAAGCAAGGCAAGCTATATTAAAGAGCGAATTTCAGGTAAATGTTTATTTATAAAAGTAATACTCTAAGAAGTCTAAAGAACTCGAAAACAGGTGATATATTCATTTCCACAAAGCTTTGCTTTGCTTTGCTCATACCTTCCTAGAAGTGAGTTGAATTTCATGTGTCTCTGAGCTCCCCTGACTTTTTCTGGTTCTGTTCCCCAGGGAAAAATGGGACAGAACTTTGGGGAACCTGAGCTGTTAATGGTCTCGAGGAGATTGTCACAGTAAGGGAACAAAGGTACTATTGTCATAATCAGTTGGGCTCACTCTCCTAACAGTACCTAGATATCAATTTTTATGACAAAATTTTTTTTAAAAAAAAGTGAAAAAGGATGTTTGAAGGTGCCAGAATGGAATAGCCCAAATTAAGAGGTCTTTGTGGTACGGCCTGGAAAGTCAAGCATTCTGTGTCCTAATTTGCCTCAAGGTGTTTTCTATTGCTAAGCAGTGCTGTGCAGAGAGAGGATGATCAAGGGTGTTAAAGGCAAGCTTTAAATACCCTCACAGAACAGGGACTCCAAAATTACAAATTGCTGTTACCAAGGAAGGCATTCTGAGGATAAGAAAGCCTGATAGTTGGCATGACTTTCCTTCTTGAAGCAGTTTCTGTCTTGAGGAAGCAGTGGGACTAGATGTCAGGACAAAATCGAGTGATGGAGGATGATGGCTCAGCCTAGCGTTTGAAAGACTCTGCTGCAGAGAGGACAAACATGGAGGTGAGATGACCTAGGATTTGGAGTCCTGGTTAAGCCCAGGTTTGAGAATGTGAAAATGTAACTGCCTACCAGGGCCAGTGTTCCAGCAACCAGGACACAGAGATGAATTCAGGTTTGACACATTTAAACAGCTCACTGGACTAGCATCTTTGTCTCTTATCTATATACAGAGGTTGGGAGGGCAGGACATCCTTGGTGAAAAGAGAAAGCCAATAAAGGTCTTTGAAAATTCTCTTTTCTTTGGCTAGAATTTATGTCAAAATATATGTTCATAGAAATTAAAGAAAAAGAAGCCATGATTTAAAGAAGGAATGGGGGCAGAGCACAATTGAGGTGTTGGCGGGAGAAAAGATAGGAAGAAAATGATATAATTTTAATTTTAATTAAATTAACAGTTTTGTTAAGAGACCATTAGCAGCGTGGTTCCCCAGAATTCCATTTCATCTTTCCCTGTGGACCTGGGCTGGAAATGAGTCAGGGGAGCTCAGTGCAGACACATGAACTTCAATTCACTGGAAAATATTTCGGTGAAAGCTAATCAAAGAAGCTATGCAAGCCCCCAAGGGAGAAAAACAACAGATAGCCCTACCCATCTATGATGCCTATGAACTATAGGAATGACCAGAATGGCACAATAACCCTAAGTGTGCAATATGTGCACTCACAGGCTTTGGAGACACTCGACAGGAGAGAACTCATGCCTGGTATTGAAACCTAGCCAACTCCATCAGGCATTAGAGATTAGGGATCTTTGAGGAGAATTTACAAACACTCACTTTCTAAACCTGAATAATTTCTGACTGCATTCTTATATTATCCTTATACCCACAGAAAAGTGTGGCTCTCCCCCCTCAACAAAGAAACTTCTCTTTGCAACAGATGGAGGCTCTTATATTAAACTACAAATGATCAAACTGCAATGAATAAGTGGCCATGTGATGCCCAGCTCCAACTGATCCATCTGCCAAACAACACCTACCTAGAAAATCCAGGAAAAAAACTCAAAAGTATGGGTGGAAAGATTTTAAGAGTCAGAGGAATCAAATTTTGCTGTGAGAGGGTGTCTCCTAGAAATGTCATGGCTGCTACATCTTTGACATGCAGACCATGTGAATGTCTAAACAAGGCTTGAACCAAGAACAATAGACATGTTAACACAGAAGGGGGGCATTTCCTGGGGATCCAACAAACTACTAACATCAAAGGAATGCTGAAATCAAGTAAAATAGTCTTTCTCAGAAAAGAATCCCCAACTGGTTATCTAATCCCAAGTTGTCAGTCCTGGTGTGTGTGTGTGTGTGTGTGTGTGTGTGTGTGTGTGTTTGAATGTGTTTGTGTGTGTGGGTGTGTTTGAATGTGTGTGTCCATGTGATTGTGGATGAATTGTGTGTGATTGTGTGTGTGTGTATTAGTGTATTGGTGTGTGTGGGAGAGAGATTGTGTATGTACATGTACAGTGTGTGTATAAGAGTGTGGGTGTATGGTGTGAGTGTGTGCATTAATGTGTTTGAAACATTATGTAGAAGGAGCATATTGCATTTATATAATCTGAATACACATATATGTAATTATAATTAAGGCAAAAGAGGCCAAAATCCATGGAAAAAAACCTTAAATACAGTTACTCAATTAAAAAAAATTAAGCTATGCTCATTTGGCATATCATATCACAGCATTGGATTTTGCAACACTAAAGCAGATTTTATGGACACTAATGTACACAGAAATGTTCACAAATTATGGTATAAAAATTGCTATTTCTGAAAAAAGTTAGCTAATTTTTTTCCAAAAGAATGTATATCCTTGGAGACAGGTTCAGTCATCAAAATCATTATTGGTAAATAATATAAGATAAAATCAAGCAAACTAAGACATAATAGAAACAGACAAAAATGTGAACTTTTGTAATACAGATCCATATGTAAACCTTTAAATGCACAGTTTAACTGAGCTTTATTTTTTAATAAAAGTGATAAGACAGAAGAATTTTATCAAAACTGAGAGCAATCATGTGATAATTATTGAAAGAAAAAAATGCCATACTTTAATTTAAAAAAGATGAATAGGACAACCAAATGAGAATTTTTAAAATTAAACACAGAATTAAAAACAGTTTAATGAACTACAGAAGAAGTCAAGAAGGAAAATCTCTCATAAAGCCCAGAGAGTTTAGACAACATGAAAATCTAACACAGGTATAGACAGATGATTCAGTGGGTAAGATGGCTTCCGTAGAAAGCATGTGGACCTACACCTCAATGATTATCACACATCATTTATAATAGCCCTGATATAGATTCCAAAGCAAAAGCCCACACTCCTAGTACCCACACAGAAACACAGCCATGGCTGTGCACTCCTGTAGTCAGAGACTGCTGTGAGGTAGAGGAGCAGAGACAGATAGGACCAAGATCTTGCTTGCCAGCCAGTAAAGTACACAGGGAGCTTTCCTGCTCAGTCAGATATACTGTCTCGAAGGAATAAGGTAGACTGAGATACCTCATTCCAAGTTCCAGATGTGTACACATACAAGAGCTTCTACAGGACCCTGTGCACACCACACATACAACTCAATTTAATTTCAATTAAAGTAAAAAAAAATTGGCTACTTTATGTCTCTGTGTGTTCACTTGTAGTTAAATTTCCCGATCATATGAAAATGGAGTATAAGAAAGTTGGTGATGTATCCAAACTCATAAGAGAAGATATCTGTCAGCCACAGCTTGAATATACTTTGATTGATTTATACTGTGAATGAAATACCACACTCTCTAGTGAGAATACAAATTATAAAAAGATGCAACACACAAATGTTGGCAAGGTTGTAAAATATGAAAGACATTCGTGTGCTGTTGATGGAATGAGATTCAGTCTAACCATTATGCAGCATGATACAATAAAGCAAAATGATATGAACATGGGAAAGAAACTTCTAAGGAGGAGGGGGTTTCATATAACGTGAATGGAAAGAAGATAAGGAATGTGGGGTGAGCCTGATCAGAACATGTTATATCAATGTAGGAAATTGCCACAAAGTATATTTCATAAGAAACAGGATCCCATAGACCCCATTAAACCTCTCCTGTGAATCTGCCCAAAGAAAATCAAGTCAGTGCATTGATAAAATGACCGAACTCCATGATTATGATTATGGCACACTGTTCACAACGGCCCATGTACACATTCAACAAAAGCCACCAAAGTAGATACAGAAAATGTGGCCTCTGTAAAAGAAGCCGTGTTGTTTGTGAACGGGATAGTCCTAGATGATTTTTTAACCGAAATAAGTCAGAGACAGGAAAAGAAATACAACTTGTTCTGAAAAAAAAAAGTCCTAAAAGCTGAGAGCTGAATAGTGAGCACCTCAGAGATTAGGGCAGAAGGAAGAGCCAAGAGGTGGTCAACAGAGCTAGGAGGTGGGTCAAAAGCTGCAATGATCCTGTTACATAGGGGAGAGAGTTCTAGGGCACAGCAGGGAGAATGCAGCTAAAATATCTTACAGGAAATTATAACTTTCATCTTTATTTGTAATCATTGAGGGAACTTTGTAAAAGCTTTAAAGTTGATGTTCACAGCCTAATAGTGAATACCCTGAGTTTATTATCACATACTACGCTAAGCCCTCTTCATACTTTGCTGTATTTACAAGAGTCCAGGAAGTGGGGGTAATCCACGGCACCATCTCAGACCATCAGTACAGTCAGTCATTGTTGATGACTTGGAGTCTTAAGTTCAGAGAATCAGACCACAGGCCTAGGAGGTGTCTTGATCAATATTTATGCATTAGAGATCACACATGTTTCAACTGGAGACACAGTGACTGCAAGGATTTTATGGAGCAGTGTGAACTTAATAGATCAGAAATACAATGCAGGCAGCACCCTGGGCATTCATTCCCTTGTTCACCCCTCTCCAGGTACTCACAAACAAAAAAAAATGTACTTTTCTTCATTGGTTATTTTTTCTTTTGTTTTATTCATTAATTAATTTATTTCACATCCTGATCCCATCTTCCCCTCTTTTTCTTCAGAGAAGAGGAGGCCTCCCATGGATCCAACCCACCTAGGCGTATAAAGTTGCAGTATGACTCGATGCGTCTTCTATTGAGGCAAAACAACATTAGTGACACATTATTACTCTGTGTATGAGAGGAAACAAAATGGCACTTTGGCATTCATCAAAACAGTGTCCAGTGTTTGTTACTTCTGAGAGAGAGAGAGAGAGAGAGAGAGAGAGAGAGAGAGAGAGAGAGAGAAATGCAGGAAGGCAGTGACAGAGAGAGGAAGAGAAAGACAGAGACAGAGAGAATGAGAATTTTTTTAGGATAGATGTCAAATAGATAAATGAAAGATAGATGACTGATAGATAGATAGATGATAGATAGATAGATAGATAGATAGATAGATAGATAGATAGATAGATAGATAGATAGACAGACAGAGATAGACAGAAGAGTAAAGTTAGGCATCTACAATGACTCTAGCCTTGCTCCATTTTGAATGAAGGGGAAGGGGAGGCCATTTAAGAAACTGCTAGTCTTGTTACGGGTGGCATTGCTGTAAATGGGGCTCTACATCATAGTTCTATTACCTGTGATTTTGATTCTTTAATATTCTCTATGTGCCTGGTCTACAAATTACCCAACAAAGCCAGTCAATGGCCTCCTGCCACTATGTCTCAGAAGTTTTGTACTTGGTTTACCCAAACATTTCTTGGTTTACAAGAATTAAATGAACATCTAAATTGTGGTTTGAGACAAACATCTCATGTGAAAGAGGCTGGGCATTACACTTGCTCTTAGGATCAATACTCTAATATCAGCTCTTGCTAACAGTCCCTTGTGATTTTTCTCCTTCTTACACGAGCTATTTAAGAAGTATTTTCCCTACAAATGCCTACTGAAATGTGGGAAACACAGGCTGTCACTTGAGACAAGAAAACTCGCTGTGGGGTTTGTTATAACGTTTATAGAGTTCTGTATCTTTAATAGATTCTTGTAGGTATTTTCCTACAACTATGTTATTTTAGTCTCTAATGCCCAACAGACTTTTTACTATTTAAATCCTCAATGTACAAATAGGTAATTAATCCAAATTTAGTAACTATCAAAGTCAAGTTTAAAAGCATGATGTTTTATACTGAAACCACTGTTACTTACCCTAATTACTTGTTACAAACTTTAGGCTACAGTTCAACTCATTGTCCTAAGGAACCAACTTTGGATATTTAAACATGTTTTTCAAAAGACAGTTTTGGTTTTATTTTTATTTATTTATTTATTTATTTATTTATTTATTTATTTATTTATTTATTGTTTTGCTAAGTGCTGTCTGTAAGCAATTAGCTGCTTACTCCAAAGTGAAGTAGATTGATACAAGCAAGAAATATATGTAGTCAGTTTGTATTAATTTTTATATATAATTTGAGGAAATCTAAAAGAACATCCTTATAGTCAAAATACCCACTAAGGATTTGCTTGCTATCATTTTCCCAATATCATCAAACAGCACTGATCAGCACTGTTGTCTTATTTAACTTAGTTAAAACATTTGAGAGCAATGGCATTCTTAAGACGGCCACATCAACGGAAGCCTCTGAGCATACACTCAGCTGTACTAAACTGGGACACGCCAGCTCTTATGTATTGGAAGCAATTAACAAACGAAAACCCTTCTACTACACCAAAAATCACCTGAGGAAGAATGCATGCTCAAGACTCATTTCAAGCTGACTGCAATTTGTGCTAGCGAACAAAGGGAAAGCTATTGGCCCAGTCTAATGGCCCGGTTGCAATTTCCTGTCTGCCATTTCCAACTCTATTCAAGACAAGGAGTGTCACATATGCTAGGATACAATCTCAAATGAGAAATGAGACATTTCATTTTTTACAAGTAACTATATTTCTAGTCATTCCTAGATGTTTTTGTAGATTAAATGTATGGTGCAGTATTATACCTTAGCATTGAATTCTAGTCCCTAGCCTTCATTGAGGCTACCTCATGGCTTGGGACTAACCTCCATTGTATATTCTCTCTGCCGAGATTAGTAAAGGGAAGCTGACATTAATCTCCGTGCAATCTTCCTATTGTGCCATTCGTTAACGATGCCTTGAACACTGAATGCAAAGTACTGATGTCAGCAGCACTTCTTATTGAACTTCCCTGTGAAAATGCTCATAAGAGATAGGACGAGATGAGATGACCTGCAAACGCTCCCCGAGATGTGGCTGTTTAAAAGGGGAGTTTTTCAAAAGTGACTCGGGCATTGCCAAGATCCAAGGAAATAGAATGTCATGTGTACACAGAGAGAAGAGTGGCTCAGTCTCCAAGGTAACCATCTCAAACCACAGGTACAAGACTCAGCCTAGGAGAAAGCAGTATGCCACGCCATTGGCTGACACACAGACTACAGCACCAAGATGTGGCAGAGTCAGCACTGAACCTGCCTCTGGCTTTATTCAGCCTTGTATGTTGGACAGCGCATATAACCACTTTGCATCTGTTTGTATTTGTTTTGTTTTGTTTTGTTTTGTTTTGTGTTTTTTGAAAGTGGAGATAATCACTCCTCTTTCAAAGAGATGCTGGGAAGACTAAGGTTTTAAAGTAGTGTAGAAATGTTATTTCATTTGTCAGCCTACATCAGCACCTCCTGCTAGGAGAATTCCTCTCATTTCCATATGATGCATAGTTTTGTTCAGAACCTGAATTATTAAAGTGAATGGTTATGATATTCTTGAAGTTCATCAGTCCTAACTTAAAGGCAATTATTTATTAATGCTGAATACTTTGCTAACATTTGATTATGGAGTTATAAAAGCCATCATAGCATATTAAACATGTTTGAGTTAAAATGTCAGATGTGAGCTGGTGAAATGTCTCAGCAGATAAAGGGACTTCCCATCAAGCCTGAATTAGTTCTCCTGGTTGAAGTAGAGAACTGAGTACCACAGGCTTTCTCTGACCACATGTAACCTGTGGCACAGACACACACCCTGAAAAATACATAAATGCAATACTTTTCAATGTCAGGTATGTTTATCTGAACAACGAGGGTACCAATATGAAACTTGTTGAACAGCACACAGGACTAGAGGTTGTAGGACTCAATCACTGTTAAGACTTTGCCATTGATAATCATCCCCAGTCTTCCAAACACTATGAGCTTTGGTTTGCTTATTAATAAATTGGGGTAGTATTCTCCACTGGGACTAATGATGGTTCAGTGACATATAACAGCATAAGCCACAAGTCTGGTCATGTGGGTCTTTAGCATATAGCCACTGACTCTGACTACTGATTCAGGGTTGGCAATGAGAATTCAGGTACCTTTCCATCTGGCTACCCAGTTGATTATAGTCACTCATGGTGGCGACTCCTTTCAGTAAGTAAACATGATTGGAAGTGCCCAGTGTTTCTTAAGAGTCAAGCTTAAAGGAAGGATGTGTTCTTGTCTTTGCTCTGTTCTATCCTTTGCTGTAAACCATGCCACATCATCTCAATAAACATCTGCTGCCTCATTCTAGAGCCAGAGAGAGTAATAAAGACCATAAAGCTGAGCCAACTGCCTATAAACTGACCTTGGTTTTCTTTTTCTGGAGTTCAGGGTCTATGCATACCAGAAAAACACTCCACCACTAAGCTACATCTCCATCTTCCTAATAGGGTTTTCATTCTGAGATACTGCCTTACTAGTTTACTAAGGTTAGCTTTTCTCATGGGTGATAATTGTTAACTTAGACTAAAACTTATCTAGAAGAAAGGTCTCTGGGCCTGCCTGTAATGGTATTACCTTCATTGTTTTAATTGCGATGGTTGGCTTGTCTACTGTGGGTGGCACCATTCCCTTGACGTGAGTATGGAATGTATAAGTAGAGAAGCTGAGTGAGAGGCAGTGCTTACTCGTCACTTTCTGCTTTCCAGTGTGGATGCCATCAGACTAGCTGCTTCATCTTCGTGCTGCCCAACTTCTCCAGAGTGATGGATAATAACCTGAACCTAGGCTCTCAAACAAAAGAAGTGAAATACTAACCTTGAACTCCATAGCCTTGTCACTCCATGGATTTGCAGTCTTTCAGCCTCAACCTTCTGAGTACTCTGCATTAGAGCCCTACAATACCAGGCTGAGCTCACATCTGTGCCATTTTCATTCATGGAAGCTTGAGTTTGTTATTGTGGCCTAAACTATCTAAACATTTTTGATATATTCACATTGTAATTATTATTCATCGTCAATGGTAGGGAGCTCACTTTTATTACTTGGTTCATGGTATAAGGGTAGCTGCTAGGTGTTTGATGAAGTAACACATTTCCTGGGAGCTAGTTAATAATGAAAATAACAAATAATAATTTTAAATAGCTGTGGGAGGATTTTATAGTGGTTCCTTTTACATGAGTCCCTTACATAACTAGTTTTAGTCTTAGGCCATAAGAAGTAGTATCATTATTTGTTCCTCATAAAAGAAAATTTGACTACAGTTTGAGGTTGAATCTTGACAAAACCACCTAACTACAGTTTTTGTACAAGTTACTCCACATTACTTGATTTTATTGACCTTATTAGAGAGTATTTACTCTTTGGTGTTAACAAAAGATGAGTATCTGGGGGTTGGGGATTTAGCTCAGTGGTAGAGCACTTGCTTAGCAAGCGTAAGGCCCTGGGTTCGGTCCCCAGCTCCGGAAAAAAAAAAAAAAAAAAAAAGATGAGTATCTGATTCTACCAATGACTGAAACTGAACAGGAGATAGAGAATATGAAGAAACACACACAGAGATTTTAGAAATTAGTGTTCGTTTTCCTGCTTTTTCTTACAATTGTGATAAATTGGTTGGCCTTGTTTTTAGTCACTTATTGATATCTACTTTCACTATGCTTTGCTTTCTTGTTAAGTGGTCTTCCTTTGACAGGGACAGTGAGTCTTCTTTGGATCTGCAGTGGCTAAAGTGGAATTAGACGCTTACACGTGGAAATGATTCAAATTGATTTTCTATTATCTGCCTCTTCTTAACCGTGCTTCTGTTTCGCTTAAGACGTTTTCTCTGACTAAAAGGCAGTAACTCAGCTGAAGTGATTGCAGGGCTCCCTTCTGTATCACTTACCACTGTAGAGATTTTAGTGGTTAAAAATGAGGAGGAGGAGTTTTCATTTTCGGAAGACACTGTATGATATTCTCCTCTTCTTGCTTACGACTGCAGTGCACCACTCTCTCTTCTAAAAGGGTTTCAGAGTGCTAATATTGAACAGGCAGAGAGAAACAGGAAGTGTCCCCCATGACGTGACGTGAATGGTCATTGGGAAGATATGTAGTGCCGCGCCCAACCTCGACCAGCAAGGAAGACACGACCACATGAGATCTTCAAGCAGTTTTACTCAGGAACCTTGATACAATCATCTGACATCTATCTCTTCTGACTCTCTCCCTCTCCCTCTGAGGAACGACCTGCACCACACTTAAATAGCTAGCACTGGCCAGTCCTAGCAAGCCACGTGGGCCATGTAGATAGGCTGTCACTATGCGGAAGCTAGCAGGCCAGGCAGACATAGCCAAATAAGGACTTGTTTACTACAAGGAGCGCTCACCCTTGGGAGGGTGGAAGGCGGAAACCAGCGCCATCTTTGAGGCGTGGCACGTCGCAGCTCTCTACAATGTAGAACTTCAGACTTTCTAACTTCAGTAATTACCACCAGATTCTGACAGGAGCACACATATTTGCTCAACGTTTGTGGGTTTGTACTTGTGAACATGTATGCACATGTATGCAAATGCTGGAGGAAAACCTCAGGTTTCATTCAGATGGTCCTGTCTATCTTATACATCATTTAAAAAGAAGTCTAGGTCTCTCTCTCTATCCCTCGACTCAGCAAGTAAGGTAGGCTCTCTGGCTAGATGGTTCCGGCGATCTGTTTGCCTCGGCCTCTCCAGTACTTGGATTATTAATTCATGCTCACATGCCTGGTGTGTTTACCTGGGTTCTAGGGAAAGAACTCAGGTCATCACCTTTCCACGTCAGGGCTTTTACTGACTGATCCATCTCATCAGTTCCTATTCAGCATTTTCTCATTTAGTATGCAGTGGTTGTCTATTCTGGACATTTCTCAGAAATAAAAATAGATCACATTTAATTAGATCCCATCTTTACAAGTTCTCACCACGATCTTTCACTCTCTTGTTGACACTTTCAGTCTTTTCCCAACAAGTGTTTTCTTTTTCGCACTTACAAAAAGACGTTGAATTTCTTTTCTGAAAACAAACAGTATTTACTTGACAGTGAAAGTACTAGCAAGGGATTCCTTAACATTTGTGACTTAATTTGCTATGTGAAGTGGTTAATGTTATCTTTTCTGCCTTGTTTATTATTCTCGGAAAACTGATTGTATAAATGGTTCATCGTAGTGTTATACTTGTGAAACAAATGTACAATCTCAAATAACCTGTGTAACAGGAGAAGCAACTGCGTGAAACTGTTCCTGTAGTCAAGGAGAACATACAAAGTAACCATTGACACCATGTAAATGTGTCAGCCATATACATATACCTCAAATGCAAACTTTCATGAGCATCTGAGATCCCTCTGAAAGAAGTGAGGAGCCTTTGATCTTGATAACTCTCCCCTTTGCAATTTTCCTCTTGAAGAGACGGACAGTTTACTAGAGCATAGCAGGATTTGTTTTCTAAATGGCTCTTCATCAGAAGCGCAGACCAAGAAGAACACTTCAGCAAAGCCTGCTGATTGTGCCCTGGTTCTTTCTTCTACAGTTGGCAACCCTGCTTTTTCTCATTCAAGAACCCCCTTCTTTATATAAAAGCAGAAGAATCTAATGCCATGAAAACTAAGGGAATGATATCAAGCCTAAAACTTCACAAGTGTGCAGAACAAGGGGACTTAGTCCTCTGATTTTCCATAGAAGAGTGTTCTGTATTAACAAGTCAGGCACTGGATATTCATCAGAGCACTAGAGAAGGTCTTTTGCATAATGACAGTTCTTCCAATGCTATTTTAAAGACCTCAATGACTAAGCCTATAGAAATCATAAATATGGCTCCTGATCCAAAGTTCTGAATGAAGAAAAACTAAGAAGCCATTGGAACTTAAATACCAAAAATTCTCTAGTTAATTTTACTGGAGAGTATATTTACAACCCAGTGATTTAATTTAATCTTTAATACAATTTGAGATTTCCTTGACCATAATCTCAAAAGTGTCACCTAGTACTGTCTGAGATTGTTATGATAGAAAATGCAATACACTTGGACGAGTTGCATTCTATTTTTGGATAGATATTCAGATATACATTCAATCAATGGATAACGTTTCTAAAATGTTATCTAATGCCCTTTAGATGTATCAGTCCTTGGGAAAGATTCTCTAAATTATTCTGCTTAGGAGAATTTTGAGTTCCTCTTGGAAGGAATCAATCCAGTTCCCTGATGCCCAAAGATGAAAGGCAATCCATAAATCCACTAGTTTCAGTAATAGCCACATTTTTCCATGCCTACAAGGAAAGCTGAATCCTGTAAGATTACACCATAGCTAGATCATGGGACTGAACATCTGAAGGAGATGTGTTTTGTTGGGCACATTTATATAGAGACCAAGGACTGGTGAGGATCAGCTTACATTTGGCCGATATCTACCTTAAACAGAGGAAGAACAGATATTTCCTTTCAACCAAGGGTTTGACAGAAGCCCACAAAATATGGGATTAAACTAAGAACAAGAGGAGAAATAGGGAAGCTTGCAAAGAAATGGCTAAGATTGCACCTTCTGGAATTCCGAACATAGGAGTTCCATACAAAGGTCATGCTGAGCTTCAGAGAGACAAGAAGAGTCAAAGGCAGTTGTACTTCATCACATCTGAGTGTATCTCTTGAAAAACATTGTGCCTGCTATACGTTAAATTAAATTGACCTCTGTTAAGTTTCTCTTTGTTGATCTTTATTGTACGTCCTGGAGTCACTAAGAAGATCCCTTTCCACACAACAGCCAAATAGAAATTGAAAGATAGCTCTCATATTCTTCAAAGTCTCCTTCACAGGTGAACATGATTAAAATAATGGAGCTCCCCATCCTATTTCATGACTCGAAAGCTTTCAGCAGTGATATGTCTTTACTGCCTGAAGGTGGAGGAGAATCAATTCTATTACCTAGGATGCTGGCACATCATCTAGCACACTCTCTCTTGTTAGTGATCCCATGTAAATATGATGGGTGAGTAAGCCATTTCAAGGAGGAATTTGTGGATCTTGTAGGAGAGACTGATAAGCAGACAACATGGAGAGAGTGGTGAGGAACATAAAATTTCTCTAGGGATGCTATCAAGGTACCAAATGTGGGATTTATCACATTTGAGGAAAGAGTCAATGTAAGTATATTAAAGAAACAACTTGGGTGTGTATCTGAAGATGGGAAAATTTATTGTTATGAACTAAAGCATATCAGCCAAGTGCAAAACCTTGGAACAACTAATTATCACAGAATAAGACCTTCAAAATAAGAAGTAAAAGCTGGCCCAAGGATAATAAGATTAAATGTGACAATTTAACATTATTGGTCTGTTTTGCTAAGTCTCTTCACTTAGATTTAGGAAACCAGTGCTTCACAATATTCAAACATACACACGTTGCTCCGCTGAGGGATATTGGTAAAATGTGTACTCTAATTTCACACTTATTCAGTGAGGTTTCTGAGCTCACCACACATGCATATGACCTTGCCTCATGACATATATTACATTTTAAATTCCGGGCCACATACAAGATACCAAAGCACTGCAGATACATCATTAGAGGGAAAAGTGTTCTCTATTCCGAATCCAAAGATTGCAAAAGAATCCAATTCTCAGAAGAGCAATCAACAGAACACAGTTAGATGGGTCTTCGTCAATCTCTCCCCCTAGCTCATCAGCACAGTAAGGAAGAAAATTTGTGCTAATTGATTGTAATTTACCACCAAATTATCATCAGCATCAGCAGAGACTATTAGAAGAATGCGGTACATAAAAGAATGCTCACTGACAGAGTGAGCTGCTGGGCTACCCATCCATCACTTCCTTCCATTGCCATTCTTTCCAAGGTAGAGTTTAGTTATGTGCTCATTTTACCACCCTTTGACTCATGAATCCACTTCTATGAGGGAAGCGACAAATATGGATTTGCTCTGATTCAGAAAGACTGCCAGCCTGTCCTGCCCATTCAGCTCCCCTTCTCTAATTTATCCCACATAGGATTCATGTGCATGTCCAGAAATATTGGGGCGGACTGAAATGGGCTTTCTGTCCATTTTACTGCAGACTACAAGCAGTGGTGTGAGACGGCTTGAGCAAAGCAATCCCAGAAATCCGCGTCAGTTCACATTGAGGAGTCTACACAGTTCCAGACATATTTAATGCTTAGTAACGTGTAAAGACAGCTTCCAGAATTTTAAAGCCTTCTTCTGGATCTCTGCTGTCCTTGCCATTAATGGTCATATGGTCTCTATTATTCTGCTTGCTAAGAGGAGTCTTCTGCACCTTGTAGCAGGTAGGAATGCATTAATGCTTTCAATGTGAGCCCAGTTCTACAAACCAGAGATCAATTAATGATCTATCTCTGTTAGGTACCAAAGCCGAGCATCTCCTATGCAATATCTCATAGAGTAAAGCCTTGCCCATACTCTAGTTACAGCATACCAGAATCCCTAGCAGCTCAGAATTCCCATGGGTAAATCCAATGACCCGTGATAGCGTGAACTTGACCCAACAGCTTTCGTTTCCTGAGGGTTTTGAGTCGTTGGATATTGAAATAGTGAATAGAAGATTGTTTTCTTTTCTCTCAGGCCTGTAAAATCAATCTTTCTGTGGATATTAGAAGAAATTTTATATGCTTTAGAGGACTGAGAGCTTTAGGTCAGATTTTATCATTGACAGTCTAATGATACTTTACCCTACTGAACACACTCAGTGAAAAGTCTTATGGCATATTAAGATACAAAGGCTACCCAATCTCGTCTGCACGGGACACAGGAAAAGATAATAAGCAAATAAAGACCACTCATAAGCGATAAAATGAAAGTTATCTTACAATGGCTCTTAATTCCTCTCTGTGCGTGTGTGTGTGTGTGTGTGTGTGTGTGTGTGTGTTTGATTAAATAAATGATGTATATAAAATCTCTTTCCAAGCAATGCCTTCAGTTGGCACATAAAAATTAAGGAAAAAAGTATGAATTAATATTTAATAAAAAATCCCTGGCATTAGGTTCACTACCCACCTCAATGATTTGTGTTTCCCAATGAAACACATATACACATTCTTTATACTTTGCTATGCTTTAAACAGTGCAATAGCTGGGGCACTTTCTAACTCCCATAAGGCTAATCCACCTTCCACCAATAATCATAAGTTATCACTGACTAAATTCTATCTTGCCTGCCCTGGAACCAGTTGGATGGCCCTCTGAGCCACACTCTCTCTTCTCCTTCACATGGTGGCTATATCTCCCAGTCTTCCACTCTTCTCAGGCATGGCTCCTCCTCTCCTCCGCACTTTCTAGGCATGGCTGATCTTCTTCTACCTCCTCTCAATCACGAGCCTGGTAACACTAAAAGTCCTGCATCTGTCTGCCCTGCTCAGACATTGGTTGCCATACGAGTCAGAATCAACTGAGGGTAGGGTCTCTGAGTGTCATACGTAAGTATGTTCAGAATCTTTCATGCAAACAATTTTTGAGACACAAATTAATATCAGGATACAGACATCATTAAGCTAAACCATAACAAAATCCAAATGCACTAAAAATATATTAACCTGACCACTGGAGATAAAAAGCACACTATGCTTAAGCCAAAGCAAGAACAGAAAGTGAGGAATGACTGGATCTAATTAAGATACTTTGTCTTCCCTATTTTGTTGTGTAGAAATGCCTCATCACAAGTAAGTGGCAACATCTGACAGAAAATGACTTCTTTACAAAAATTGCTAAAATGTGAGTGGAATTACCTCTGCTCCAATCTAACAGGACTCGGACACCCCGTGCCCATGCTATAGTCCGAGATAGTTATTGCCCATCAATGTTATTGTGAAAAAAGAAACAGCTGAGTGCACTAGGAGAAGAGTCATGAAAAGAGAGTTTGTTATAATGTTTATCTCATTATTTTTTATTTTTTCTGGTCCCGATTTGCCCACATAATCCCCTCATTGTTGCAATCTTCTTTTTTTTTACAATCCAGTGGTTATCCCCTTCCTGGCCCACTCTACGTTACTTATCCCATTCCTCCCTCATACTCCAAGAGGATGTCCCCCATCCCACCCACACCCACTCCACCATACTTGCCCACTTCCTGGGGCCTCAAATCTCTTGAGTGTTAGGTGTATCTTCTCTTACTAAAGCCAGACCAAGCAGTCCTCTGCTGTATATGTGTCGGGGGGCCTCATATCAGCTGGTGTATGCTGCCTGGTTAATGGTTCAGTGTCTGAGAGACCTTGGAGATCCAGATTAGTTAAGACTACTTGTCTTCCTATGGGTTCACCCTCCCCCTCAGCTTCTTCTTGTTTTTCCCTAATTCAACCACAGGGGTCCCTGGCTTCTGTCCATTGGCTCAGTATAAGTTTCTGTATCTGATTCTTTCAGCTGCTTGTTGGGCCGCTCAGAGGGCAGCCATGCTAGACTCCTATTGAAAGCACACAATAACATTAGTAATAATGTCAGGCCTTGGGGCCTCCCCTTGAGCAGAATCCCAATTTGAGCCTGTCACTGAACCTCCTTTCCCTCAGACTAGTCACTTCCATCCCTGTGGTTCTTTCAGACAGCAACAATTATGGGTTAAAGGTTTTGACTGTGGGATGGCAACTTCATCCCTCAACTTGATGCCCTGACTTTCTACTGGAGGTGGACTCTACAAGTTCCCTCTCCCCTCTGTAGGGCATTTCATCCAAAATCCCCCCCTTTCAGTCCTGAGAGTCTCTCACCTCCCAGGTCTCTGGTATAATCTAGAGGGTCCCTCCACTTCCTACCTCCTGAGGTTGCCTGTATTCCATTGTGTAAATGAAACACATTTTCTGTATCCATTCATTCACTGTAGGACATCTGGGTTGTTTCCAGCTTCTCGTTATCACAAACAAGGCCAATATGAACACAGTGGAACACATACCTCTGTGGCCTAGTGGGACAAACTTTGGGTGCATCCCCAAGTATATTCTGTTGTGAATTCTCTGTTTACTTCTATTCCCCATTTTTTGATTGGGTTGTTTGGTTTTTGGTGGTCATCTTCTTGAGTCCTTTATGTATTTTGCATATTAGCCCTTTATCAGATGTGGGGCTAGTGAAGATTTTTCCCAGTCTGTGGTTTCCTGATTTTTCCTATTGACTGTGTCCTTCGCCTTACAGAAGGTTTCCAGTTTCATATGGTCCCATTTAGCAATTTTTGATCTTAGAGCCTGAGCCATTAGAGTTCTGTTTAGGAAATTTCCACCTGTCCCAACGAGTTCAAGGCTTTTTCCTACTTTCTCCTCTATTAGATTCAGTCTATCTGGTTTTATGTTGAGGTCTTTGATCCACTTGAACTTGAGCTTTGTGCAAGGTGAAAATTTGGATCTATTTTCTTCTTTAATTCTTAAATACCACTTATAAATTCTTGATTTCCTTGAAGTATTATTGAGATTTTCAGTGAAACCAGAAATCAAGGATAGGATCATGCATTTTCTCTATCACCGTACACTATTTAGAATGTAATGTTGGATATGAATTCAAGGTCATTTCTCCAGACTTAGCTTTTTCATCCCATGTTTGAGAAATGCTGCTCTCTGAGAAATATTGCTCTCATTTCCCCCTTCAGATATGCACAGAGCAGGGATGCATATCAAAGCCTTAGTTTCATTTCACCCTTTATTTACAGAATTAATGCATCCATAGGACGTTTGCTTTGTAAGACACTTCCTCATGTATGATGTTCTCTGCTTCTCAGAATGTGTTTAGTTATTATATAGAGATCCATTCACTGATCAGCATCAAATGTAAGAATTGCGTGAATCACTCACTATTCTTTCACTCTGCTGAAGAGAGAAGAACAATGCTATGATAAATAAATTTTCATTTAAACTTTTAATGTTGAATTAATAGTATTTATGGAAGCAATTGAATTTTCAATTTGCATCTTTCGATCTTCTCTGGAATGGTTAGTTCCTGATTCATTTGGTCAAAACTTTGGGATAGTTTTATATCTAATGAAAGAGTAAGTTTTACCTCATGCTTCTCAATATTTCAACCTATTTTGCTTTATTTTATTTTCCTAGGAATTTTACTACAATACTAAAGAGAACAAATGGGACTGGGTATTTGTGTCTTTCACATAATGTTAGAAAATTGTGTCATGTAATAATGTTAGGAGGTTAGTGGTAGTTTTATCAGAGTACCAAACAGATGTTTTCTCAGTAGATGCTTGCAATCAAATAGAGAAAGATACCCCCTTTCTCCTAAGTTTGATGAGTTTTTTTTACAAATAGTTAGTTTGGGATTTTTCTGCCTCCATCAATATGATAACATTTTCTTCTTTAATCTTTTGCTATGCCAGATTATTCTCCCTGGTTTCTGAATAACCCACCCTTACTACATGGGATGTTTGCATTTTGGTTGTGATAGATGAATCTTCCTCTCTTCCTATTAGGCCAGTAAGGCCACATCATAGCCTTTCTCAGCCTAGTGAGATGTCAGACATAAACACAAATATCTAATGTCCTTTCCAAGGGTGAGGTCATAGGTGACTCTAATTCTTATAACCACCCACACAACCTAAAGTTTTTATTAAAATGATCCTGTAACAGTGTCTTCATCCACCTTATTTCTCCAGCAGCCTCTACTCCAGATGGAGCAGATCTCAATTGTCACCTTGGCTCTCTGATTTTCTGTTTTTTTTCCCAGATTCAGGGGTGACCATTTCCCTATTAAACTGATAGAACCAAACAATTGTCATTGAAATTTGGGGTGTTTTTTAATACAAAAATGGAAACACAAAGTTCAAAATTCTTTAATTATTGTAGCTTAAATATAAACAAGCTTTCTTCACCTTGACAACTCATGTTTCCAGGTGTAAGAATTTTCATATAATATCTGGCTAGTTCTTTTATTCTAGCTTCTACTTCCCTAGAATTTATTAAAGGTACACATAAAGGATTTTAAAGTTGTCTGCCAACATTCTTTTATCACTTGTCATTTCTTTCTTTGTCTCTTTCCTTCTTTTTTCCTTTCTTTCCTGAGTGCTGATGCTGAATTCCCACTGACATGCCCAAATCATATCTTTGCAAAGCTATGATCTTACTAGTAAAATGATTCTCAGAGATGGGATTAAATCTAAGATTTGGAGATAATATTGTCATGAATTTTCTAGGTGAATTCTAAACTCAGTGTCACATGTTATCATAAGAGACACATATGGGAGAGGCACATGTTGAGAAAAGGATTCGGCATTGAGTAGAGGGAGAGAAGATTTGGAAACATTCAATCAAAAACCAAACTATGCTTGCAGCTAAAGGAAGCCAAAGGGACAAGAAGGGTCTTCTCCAAACCATTATGCCAGGGTTACCCAACTGTACCAACATGCTCGAGCTGTAAGAAAAAAGTCTTTCTTCCTTTAGGCATCAAGTTTGCATAATATCTTGGTGATAACTCTAGTTAACTAGCATTTGCCTCTCTCTCGTTCCTTCTTTCTCTGTAAAGCGACTGCCTTCACGTAGATCTGCAGGGTCATTAAGTTTTACCTATTGTGTTCCTAACTTATTATTACTGTGTTTCTTATTTTATTGGATAGACAGTCTGCTTTACGTGTATTATCACATCTTTGAGACTACCTTCTATTCTTTGGCTAATTTCTCCAATTAATTTCTTTATATTTTTTATTGAAAGCTTGAGTGAAATGTTTGGTGTAACTAGGTTATTATCTTAGAATAAAGCAGGCCACTTAAAAGGTCACAGAGAGATAGAACACTGCCTCACATATACTAGGAAAAAGCAATGCCTCTTTTCTCTATCCCCAGTTCACTGGAGAATTGTGAAAGGCTGTGCATATTTTTAGAGGATCAACCAGTTTATCTTCCCCTGTAAGGCAGCACATGAACTGGGCCCACAGGGGCCATTTTGAGTTGAATCAAAAAGGTAGAGGTTACTCTGATGCTAGTACAACTCCATCAGAAAATCACAGCATCATGCCCTCCAATGTCTGATTTCCAAATACTTTTCAATTATTATTCTCCAAGTAATCCTAACTGGCACATAAAGTCATTGGGCTGGATTAACCAAAGTGAAACAAGCTACCTCTAATAATTTAGTAGGTGATTTAAAAAAATGTCAGGGACTCCTTTTGCTTGAGCACCCTCCTAAATACACTTTAAATATTTCTAAATGCTGTAGTATCCAGGATTTTTCTGTATACAAACATGATTGAGCTCCAGTTGTGTTGGCATTTTCCACCCCAGATCCTACCATTTCAACTTTCTCCTTTCTGCTGACTAAGTTTGCACTCCTTCATCTTCTTTTCACCTACTTAGATCTCTTTACATTTCTTAGTTTTGCTTACTCTTTCATTCTGTCAACTGTTCAGAGTTTATTGCTTTGACTTAAAATTTAACTGTCCTTTATGTTGTCCATTCATATATATTAGATCCAAATATATGAGGTAAGCTTGCTGTGTATTGTCTGCCTGCTTTGTTATTATAGCAGAGAGAGGAAAGCATTCCCACTATAGGATGCATATTCTTTTCCCTAAAACCTGTCAATATGCTACATTACATGACAAAGAATCATCAGAAGAGATGATTTTATGGTCTTGAAAAGGAAGCCACACTGGATCAACCAGATATAATGATGGAAGATGAAAATTGAAAGAGTGGGAGTATATATGTATGTGTATCTGATATATATGTATAGGTGTATGTGTACATGTAAGATATATATGTATATGATGTATAATGCATTGACACAGAGTCTCAAGTATTCTCAACTTTGAATGCCTGGTCATCTTCCTTCCACATCCTATGTGCCAGGATTACTGATGGGCGCTAGTAATCCTAGTGAGAAATTGAAAGATACTGCAGCTAGCTATGCAATTTGAGTAAAGGGTCACAAAAACCATGTGTTCCTAGAACATAGAGATGACAAGGAAACAATTTATGAAGGGAATGCTATTTACTGACACCTTGATTTTTAGCACATAAGACTCATTTTAAGCATCTAATATCTATAAGTAAGATTTATGTGATTTAATATACTTTTTGTCATGGAATTTTTGATATTTTTATACCTGAAATAAGAAAACAGTACAATAATCTCTAGTTAATAAAAAGTGTACAGAAAAAGAGGTATCGACATGATTTCTGCATTTTCTTTAAAATTTGTGACAAGGTAGCAACACAGTAGAGGGAGGGATAAATAACACCAAGGGCCTTTGAAAAAGTCACACGGAAGCCTACTCTGGTAGAAAATTTCTAAAATATATATACATTAAAATATACATTAAAATAGTTTAAATAGGGCTATCCTTTTGTAAAACAATGATGGTTCTACTAGACACTAGAGGCTGGTTAACAAATTAAAACAAGAACAAAAACAACAAAGAAGCATTATGGGAGGCTGGTGATATGGCTTGGCAGTTAGAGCACTTACTGTTCTTGCAGACCCACATTTAGTTCTAATCACCCACATTTTGATTCATAGCCACTAAAATGCCATTGCTATGGCATTCAAAACCTTCTTCTTCTTAGTTCTGAAGGCTCCTGCATGTGCATAATACACACACACACACATACACACACACACACACACACACACACACGCACGCACGCACGCACATACACACACATGCGTGCACACATGCAAATGTGTCAGAGTTGTGCTATCTTTTTTGAGGTTGTTAACCAGTAGTTTCCCACTGAGCCCAAATATTGCAAGTTTTGTCATTTTTCTTTGTTACTCTTTGGAAATTGAGGGTAAGACAGAATTATTGCAAGTGCCAACAGTAAATTAACAAAACATAAAAAGGCTCAGGTTGGTACTCACCTGAAAGCTTCATCATTACTGATTAGCTTTCACAGTGATCTGGGATGCTATACATAGGAGAGGAGTAGACTCATTCGTCATATCCAACTGTGAATACTGTGAGGTATAATAAATAGAAAATGGCTTTTCAAGATATGACTTGACTTATGACATATAACATATATGACAAGATATATAATGATGGAGTGAATTTTATGGAAGTAATCAGGTACTTTCTGAATGGATTTAAGGTCCAGTCAATGAAATAGAACCCATTCCTGAAACTATCAACATGTCATAGGTTCTAGAACCTCCCACTATTTATGCTAAATGGATATAGTATTAAACTCGCTTCTAATGTCGTCACTATAACCATAGATTAGTGTGTCTCTCAACCCTCAACAGAATTTTTTTCTTTATGCAGATTTAGAAAGACCTAGAAATAGTTAAGGTACAGAGAATAAGAGATTGTGGAGTACTCAACCCTGTTTAACGCGTGTTTGTGTAGCCCTCCTTTTCCAAAGTTGAGGAATCATTGTTGAAATGGAGTTGGAGATATTCTACCAGACAAAGCCAATAGATGACTAAAATGAGTCAATGTTTTCCAGCACAACAGGTCAACTGCAAATATGGACTCATGGCAGCTGTTATGATAACAGATATAAGACCTGCATAATAAGCTCGAGCCAAATGAAATCTCAGCATAGATAAAAGAGGTGGACGAATCCTCATCTCTATCTGAGAGTCAGTTTTCTTAAGGGTTTGGACTCTGGTAGACTGACCAGTCTCTGGTGTTTGGCCACACATCCAAGATTATATAAACAACACAAAGCAGAGTCAACGGTTAAAATAAATTAAAAAAAGAGAAGCTTCACAATTGGATGAGTATGGAAAGATGTTGATTTGGGAGGAGTTGGGAGATAGGTAACTATGATCTAAATGAAGGGTAGTAAAATTTTCAAAGACTTAACAAATATATTTTTAAAACTCTATACATTCAAACATGAGTATTCACTTGCAAACATATAATGTGAAAAAAGTACAATACACGTGTGAAAGGAATTAGGAATTCTATTGACCAATTTTTTTTCCTTTTCTTTTATTAAATATTTTCTTTCTTTACATTTCAAACTATTTTGTCAATGTTTTCTATGGTATCTTCTATACCTGATATTCTCTCTTCAGTCTCTTGTATTCTGTTGGTGATGCTTATGTCTGACTCCTGAAAGTTTATGTCTGAAAACCTTTCCTAGTTTTCTATCTTCAGGCTTGACTCCATTTATGATTTCTTTACTGTTTTTATTCCATTTTTAGATCTTGGTTGGTTTTGTTCAATTCATTTACTTGTTTGGTTGTGTTTTCCTGTAATTCATTAAGGTATTTTTGCATTTTCTCTTTGAGGGCTTCTACTTGTTTACCTGTGTTCTCCTTCATTCTTTAAGAAAGTTATGCATGTCCTTCTTAAAGTCCTCTATTATCATCATAAGAGGTGATTTTAAATCCTTCTCCAAAATTGACCATATAATTGGTCTCGAAACAGGCCTCAATAGATACAAGCAGATTGAAATAATCCCATGCATTCTATCAGATCAACATGGCCTAAGGCTGGTTTCAATAACAACAAAAACAACAGAAAATCCATATAGACATGGAAGCTGAACAACAATATACTCAATGACAACTTGGTCAAGGAAGAAAGAAAGAAAGAAATTAAAGACTTTTAAGAATTTAATGAAAATAAAGACACAACACACCCCAACTTATGGGATACAACGAAAGCAGTGCTAAGAGGAAAACTCAGCTCTGAATGCCTCAAAAAAAATGGGAAAGAGCATATACTACAGCTTGAAAGAATACCTGAAAGCTCTAGAACAAAAAAATGCAAATCCACCCAATAGGTGTAGATGGCAGAATATAATCAAAATCAGAGCTGAAATTAACCAAGTAGAAACAAAAATAACTATACAAAGAATCAACAAAACCAGGAGCTGGTTCTTTAAGAAAATCAACAAGATAGACTAACTAGAGGGTAGAGAAGCAGTATCTAAATTAATAAAATCAGAAATGAAAAGGGAAACATAACAGAAATTGAGGAAATTCAAAAAAATTACAAAAACTTATACTATTACGAAAACCTATACTCAACAAAACTGAAAAATCTGGAAGAAATGGAAAGTTTTCTAGACAGATACCAGGTACCAAAATTAAATCGGGATCAGATAAACCATCTAAACTGTCCTATAACCCTTAAAGAAATAAAAACAGTCATTAAAAGTCTCCCAACCAAAACAAAAAAAACCAAACCAAAACAAAAAACAAAACAAAAAACCAGGATCAGATGGATTTACTGCAGAATTCTATCAGACTTTCAAAGAAGACCTAAAACCAATACTCTTCAAACTACTACACAAAATAGAAACAGAAAAAACATTACCCAATTTGTTCTTTGAAGTCACAGTTACACTTATAACTAAACCACACAAAGACTCTACAAAGAAAGAGAACTTCAGACCAATTTCTCTCATGACTATCAATGCAGAAATAGTCAATAAAATAATTTCAAACTGAATTCAAGAACAGATCAAAACTCTCATTCACCATGATCAAGTAGGCTTCATCCCAAAGTTGCCAGGATGGTCTAATATATGGAAATCCATCAATGTAATCCACTATATAAACAAACTCAAGGAAAAATACTACATGATCATCTCATTAGATGCTGAGAAAACATTTGACAATATTCAATACCCCTTCATGGTTAAAGTCTTGGAAAGATCAGGTATTCAAGGGCCATACCTAAGCACAGTAAAAGCAATTTACAGCAAACCAGTAACCAGCATCAAACTAAATGGAGAGAAATTTGAAGCAATCCCACTAAAATCTTGGAATAGACCAGACTGAGCAGTCTCTCCCTACCTATTCAAATACAGTATTTGAAGGCCTAGCTAGAGAAAATAGACAAAAAAGCAGGTCAAAGGGATACAAATTGGAAAGGAAGAAGTCAAAATATCACCCTTTGCAGATGATATGATAGTACACTTAATCGACCCCAAAAATTCCACCAGAGAACTTCTATACCTGATAAACAACTTCAACAAAGTGGCTGAATATAAAATTAACTCAAGGCGTTGGGGATTTAGCTCAGTGGTAGAGCACTTGCCTAGCAAGCTCAAGGCCCTGGGTTCGGTCCCCAGCTCCAAAAGAAAATAAATAAATAAATAAATAAATAAATAAATAAATAAATAAATAAATAAAATTAACTCAATCAAATCAGTTACCTTACTCTACTCAAAGGATAAACAGGTTAAAAAAGAAATTGGGGAAAAGACACCCTCTACAATAGTCACAAATAATATAAAATACATTGGTGTGACTTTAACCAAGCAAGGGAAAGATCTCTATGACAAGAACTTCAAGTCTCTGAAGAAAGAAATCTAAGAAGATCTCAGAAGATGGAAAGATCTCCCATGTTCATGGATGGGCAGGTTTAAAACTGTAAAAATAGCCATGCTGCTAAAACCAATCTACAGATTCAATGCAATCGCCATCAAAAAACCCAACTCAATTCTGAATAGAGTTAGTAAGAGCAATTTGCAAATTAATTTGGAATAACAAAAAACTCAGGATAGTGAAATATATTCTCAACAACAAAAGAAGTTTTGGAAGAATCATAAATCCTGACCTCAATCTGTATTACAGAGAAATCATGATAAAAAAATTCATGGTATTAGTACACAGATATGCAGGTAGATCAATGGAATAAAATTGAAGACCCAGAAATGAACCCACATACCTATAGTCACTTGATCTTTGACAAAGGAACTAAAAATATCCAATGGAAAAAAGACAGCATTTTAAATAAATGGTGTTGATTCAACTGAAGGTCAGCATGTAGAAGAATGCAAATTGACCCATTCTCATCTCCTTGAATAAAGCTCGAGTCCATGTGGACCACAGACCTCCATATAAAATCAGATACACTGAAACTAATAGAAGAGAAAGTGGGCAACATCTTTGAACACATAGGCAAGGGGAAAATTTCCTGAACAAAACACTAATGTCTTATGCTCTAAGATCAAGAATCAACATGTGGGACCTCATAAAATTGCAAAGCTTCTGTAAGGCAAAGGACACTGTCAATAGGACAAAATGGCAACCAACATATTGGGAAATGGTCTTTACCAATCCTATATTCCTTAGAGGGTTAATATATACTATATACAAAGAACTCAAGGAGTTAAATTTCAAAGAATCAAATAATCCTATTAAAAATGCGATACAGAGCTAAACAAAAAATTCTCAACTGAGGAACATAGCATGTCTTAGTAGCACCTAACACATGTTCAACATCCTTAGTCATAAGGGAAATTCAAATCAAAACAACCTTGATATTCCACCTCACACCAACAGGATGGCTATGTTTAAATACTTAGGTGACTTCTGGAGAGGATGTGAAGATGTAGAAACACTTTTCTATTGTTGCTGGGCTTGCAATCTGGTACAACCACAGTGGAAACCATTCTGGTGGTTCCTCAGAAAACTGGACATTGAACTACCTAAGGACCCAGCTATAACACTCCTGAGAATATACCCAAAAGATGCTCCAACATACAACAAGGACACATGCTCCACTATGTTCTAACAGCCTTATTTATAATAGCCAGAAGGTGGAAAGAACCCAGATGTCCTTGGACAGATAAATGGATACAGAAAATGTGGTACATTTACACAATGGAGTACTACTTGCCTATTGAAACAATGACTTCATGAAATTCATAGACAAATTGATGGAACTATCCTGAGTGAGGTAACCCAGTCACAAAAGAACACACATGGTATGCACTCACTGATGAGTGGATATTAGACCAAAAGTTTGGAATAACTAAGAAAAAAATTCACAGATCATATAAAGCTGAAGAAGGACAACCAAAATGTGGATACTTCATTCCTTCTTAGAAGGGAGAACAAAATACAGGAAGAAATACAGGGACAAAGAGTTGAGCAGGGAATAAAAAAAGGTCATCCAGACACTATCCCACATGGGTGTTCATCCCATATGCAGCCACCAAACCCAGTCATTACTGCTGATGCCAAGAAGTGCTTGCTGACAGGAGCCAAATATGGGTGTCTCTTGAGAGGCTCTGCCAGAGCCCTAATGATACAGATGAGGATGCGTGCAGCTAACCACTGAATTAGACAAGGGGGTCCTCAATGGAGGAGTTAGAGAAAAGATCCAAGGAGCTGAAGGGATTTGCAGTCCCATAGGAAGAACAGCAATATCAACCAATCAACCCACCAGAGCTCCTAGAAACTAAACCACTAACCAAAGAGGACATGAGGGACCCTTGACTCCAACCGCATATGTAGCAGAGGGTGGCATTGTTCATTATCAATAGGAGGAAAAGCCCTTGGTCTTGTGATGGGTCATTTCCCCAATGCAGGGTAAAGTCAGGGCATTGAACTGGGAGTGTGTCAGTGGGAGTGGGAGCGTCCGCATAGAAGCAGGGGGAGGAGGAGAGGATATGGGAGAGGGAGGAAAGGAGATAACATTTGAAATGTAAATACATAAACTATCCAAGACAAATAAAATTTTTTTAAAAAGCTGTGAAGTGTGTAGTCTTTCAAGGGTAGATTGGGAGAAATAATAGATTAATGCTTGTTTGGTGCTGGAGAATAGGACAAAAAGGAAAATGAGACCAGTGAATAAGAATATATTCCTGGGGCTAGAGAGATGGCTCAGTGGTTAAGAGCATTGACCGTTCTTCCAGAGGTTTTTAGTTCAATTCCCAGCAACCACATGGTGGCTCACAACCATCTGTAATCGGATCTGATGCTGTCTTCTAGTATGTCCAAAGACAGCAACATTTAAAAAAAAAAAAAACAAAAGAACAAAACAAATACTTGTACAAATGCCTACTATAAGGTATTCATTGCAAATAGAAATAAGAAAATAAGTCAATTATGTCAATAATAAGAACATAAATGTATATTCTGAAGAACAAATACTCAGTTATGCAATGAAGCTAATTTTAATAGTTTAAAAAATACAGTCTTTGAAGGAGTCACTCACTCATAATTAAAATAATAATTTATTTTGTAAATATATGATTAATACCAATGTCCACATCTACCTAATGCCTAACCAAACCTTTTAAAACATATTCTTCTTCCTGTTCCCCACTGTATCATCAATATGGTCCATAAAGTCAACAATGATAAAATCAATCAGCAATCAGTTTCATTTCATCCAGGCTAGTTTTAAAATAGTTCTCAACATGTTGCCATCAATAAACACTCAGAAATTTCAAAGGAAACTATACCTAAATGACATTGTAATTGTACAACAAAATTTTGAGTTGGTTTTGGGGTCATCGGGCCAAGATTTTCTCTAGTAATAAAATCAAATGTTCATATCCTATGGGACTTCTCCCCACATATATCTTATTCTTCCCCTCAAAATTATAATGAAGAAGGATACATTTTCCACCCTGCCTATTTATCTAGCCTTGACTACTTCAATGTGTATCTTCATAGAGAACGCAGTGGCATGTGCATGTTGATGAGTGACAATGCGATAAGTAGTAGGTCAGTGGTTCTCAACCGACCTACAGCTGAGACTCATTAATTTGGTTTCTCATGTTGTTGTGACCCTCAATCATAAAATAGTTTTGCTGCTACTTGATATCTATAATTCTGCTACTGTTATGAATCATAACACAAGTACCTTACATGTAGGCTACTGATAAGTAACTTCTGTGAAAGGGTAGTTTTAGTTCCATAGGGGTTGCAACCTATAGGTTGAGAACCATTGATTGAAGGTTACCCGAATCCATAACACATTTCCCATATTAGATAAGAATTGGGGTGACAGCAACAAATATCTTACCAGAATCCATGCTGTTAAAAAATTTTGAATCCTGGAAGCTAAAATTTATACCATATAGAAAAAGACATTTTTAAAAATATAGAAGATAGATATAGATGTGGAAGCTTCTATAAATATTGCATAGAATTTTAAGTTAAATGTTAAAGTTAAAATTAAAAGTGATCTTATATGGTTCTTTAAAGCCACACATTATAGATGACCAATTGCTCTACCTAAATTTGAACATGGATGAATTTATAAATTCTTTGATTCTACATGTTCTATATTTCTAAACTAATAGCTGGTCTTCTTTCTTCTAGTATACATAAATTTGAGACGGTATTAATAATAATTTGAGATGTTCCAAGCTAAAATTCACTGGACACCCTTCATTTAAAAAATGTATTGCATACTGAGATGTAGGAGCCACAGAAATTCTAAACTTTCAGAGTTAACTCTTTTATGTATGACCAAACTTCAAAAGTTTTAGCTCTCCAGCAGAGATTTCTCTACTGATACATATTTTAAGAAAAAGAATTTGTTGCTGCCTTGGTTTTGGACCTGTTTTGTCATACTAAATGTTCCAATGAACAAAACTCTAGAAGTTAAAAATGACATCCACAATTCGAGAAATTTTATTAGACCACACTTACATAGTTTGGCAAGAATTAAAGCAAACTAATAGGCAGTAAAAGGATCCCCCTTACCCCAGTGATTGTTTTCTTGGAATAAAAAAGTGGTATCACGGAATAAATTGGAGATAGATATCTCTCAGTACTCTAATTTGTAAAGTCTAATTCAGTTTAAATTCAAAAGATAAATGGGTAATATCATATGCAGACTTAGAAGACTATAGCTAGATTTAAATGTTCATAGAATTCAGATGTTCACCTACCCCATTCTGGTGTCACATCGAATACAGCTACAAAAGGATAAGTTCATGAATTCTTGATACATTTCTCATTCATATCAAATCTATTCATCAGCACATGAGTCTGGGTTAGCTAATGTGTATCTCGTCATCAAGCACTTTTTACTGTACTCATACTTCTCTTGCATTGATTGTGGTATTGCTTTACTAGACAATTTAAAGTATTAACTTCTCAATCTAAAAGTTGAAGTACCACTATGGCCTGTAGAATGCTACATAATGTATTCTTTAGTTGTCTTTCTGTACTCAACACTTAAGCATCTGGATTTGGAATGACTATACGTCTAGGCACCAATTCCTGGGCTGGTCTTTGCTGGATGGGTGTTTTCTTCCTTGGTTTCTGTTTCCTCTTTAAACTTCTGTCTGACCTGGCCTTTGGTTGAATACAGGGTCTCCACCTGAGTTGGGAGCTGGATTTCCGACAGATGGTGGTCCAGGACGGATTTGACATGTTGAGGGCTGGAATTCTAGTGATGTGTATGGCCTCAGATGTAGCTAATGGCCTGGCTTCTGGTGGAGTATAAGGTTTCTGCCTGGTTTTCAAGAAGCTGGTCTGGTCTCTGGAGTTCAGGATGCTCACCTGGCCACTGGTGGAGTAGGAAGCTTCTGCTAGAAGTATGGACAAGTATATGGTGACAAACAGAGGAGAGACAATTGAGTTTATATAGGGCAGATGCAGGAAGGGTGGAGGGGTCAGTGTCTTACCTGGAGTTCAGTATGTTGGCCTGGCCTCTGTTGGGATATGAGAATCTCCTAGTGGTATTGGTCTGGATACAGTGAAGATAAGGGTAGGAGAAATTGGGGTTATGCTGGAAAATTCAGGCAGGGATGGGGAAGTCTTATCTGGAGATCAGGATGCTGGCCTGGCCTCTGTTGTGATAGAAGGCTTCATTTAGCCAGAGGAGTGGTTAGGGGCATGGTCCATTTTTCCTAATATTTCAAGTGTTATTTTTCCTTGATGCCTTTATATTTTGGTTCCCCATGTGGCTGGTTTGATTAAAGTCAGTGTTGAACTCTGTGCTACTAGAGAGGTTCATGAAGCACAGCACCAGAACATCTATAAACACAGCCTATTAGCCCTCTATTGGATGTAGAGTTAGTGAAGATATTTTCCCAATCTGTAGGCTGATGATTTGTCCTATTGACAGTGCCCTTTGCCTTACAGAGGTTCCATTTATCAATTCTTGATCTTACAGCCTGAGCCATTGGAGTTCTGTTTAGGAAATTTCTGCCTGTGCTAATGAGTTCAGGGTCTTTTCCACTTTCTCTTCTATTAGATTCAGTGTATCTGGATTTATGTTGAGGTCCTTGATTCATGTGGATTTGAGCTTTGTGCAAGGTGACAAATATGGGTCTATTTTAATTTTTCTACATACAGACAAGCCAGTTAGACAAATACCATTTATTGAAGATGCTTTCTTTTTCCAATGTATATTTTTGGCTTCTTTGTCAATGATCAAGTGTGCATAAGTTGTAAGTGTGTGGTTTTATTTTTGGAACTTCAATTCTATTCCATTCATCAACCTGTCTGTCTTTGCACCAACACCATGCAGTTTTTATCACTATTGGTCTGTAGTAGAGCTTGAGGTCAGGGATTGTGATTCCCCCAGCCCTTCTTTTATTGTTAAGAATTGTTTTAGCTATTCAGGGATTTTTCGACTTTCAAAATGAATTGGAAAATAGCTTTTTTCCATGTCTTTGAAGGATTGTCTTAAGATTTTAATGGGAATTGCATTAAATCTGCAAATTGCCTTTGGTAGGATGGCCATTTTCACGATGTTAATTCTGCCAATCCATGAGCATGGGAGATCTCTCTATTTTCTGAGATCTTCTTCAATTTCTTTCTTGAGAAATTGGAAGTTATTGTTGTACAGATTTTCACTTCTTTGGTTAGAGTTACCCCAAGATATTTTATACTATTTGTGGCTATTGTGAATGGAGTTGTTTCCCTAATTTCTTTTTTAGCCTGTGTATCATTTTTATAAAGGACAACTACTAATTTATTTGAGTTAATTTTATATCCAGCCATTTTGCTAAAGTTGTTTATCAGCTGGAGAAGTTCTCTGGTAGAATTTTTGGGGGTGCTTATGTACACTATCATATCATCTGCAAAATGTCATACCTTTATATCTTCTTTGCCAATGTGTATCCCCTTGATCTCTTTTTGTTGGCTTATTGTTCTAGCTAGCACTTCACATACTATATTGAATAGATATGGTGAGAGTAGGCATCCTTGTCCTGTCCATGATTTTAGTGGGATTCCTTCAAGTATTTCTCCATTTATATCCAATATCAAAATATTGGCTGTTGGTATGCAGTAAATTGCTTTTATTATGTTTACGTGGGGGCTACCAACCACCAACAAACAAACAAACAAACAAACAAACAACCCAATCAAAAAATGGGGTATAGAACTAAACTAAGAATTCACAATAGAAGAATCTCGAATGGCTGAGAAGCACCTAAAGAAATGTTCAAAATCCTTAATGATCAGAGAAATACAAGTCAAAAAAGACCCTTTGATTTGACCTGACATGAATCAGAATGGCTAGGATCACAAAACTTCAGGTGAGAACACATGTTGGCGAGGATGTAGAGAAAGAGGAACACTCCTCCATTGCTGGTGGGATTTTAAACTGGTACAACCACTCTGCAAATCAGTCTGGAGGTTCCTCAGAAACTTGGAAATAGATCTACTTGGAGACCCAGCAATACCACTTCTTTGAATATACCCAAAGGTGCCCTCCATGCCACAGGGGCATATATTCTATTTTGTTCATAGTGGCCTTATTTGTGATAACCAGAAGCTGGAAACAACCCAGGTGTACTTCAACTGAGAAATGGATACAGAAAATGGGTGATTCATTTACACAATGGAATAATTTTCAGCTATAAGAATAAGAACATCTTGAGTTTTGCAGGCAAATGAATGGAACTAGAAAATAGTTCCACAGAACTAAAAAAGGTCAACAAGCTGCAGGGCTCAAGTGAGGATGTTTCAGTCCCACTTGGGTGGGAGAAGAAAGTAACCACAAATGGGGAAGGAGGGAGGGAAAGGGGAGGGAAAGGAGATGTGTGTGTGGGGGGGACCATGATCTGATATTTGGTGGGGGAAACGGACTGAAGCCCTAAGGGCCAGCAGAAAGAATGGAAACAGGTGACCTCAGGTGGTAGGAGGTTGGGAGGATCCTCCAGAATGTACCAGAGAACTGGGAAGTGAGAGACCCTCAGGACTCAAATTGGGGGACCCTAGATGAAATGCCTTACAATGGGGAGAGGGAACTTGTCGAATCCACCTCTAGCAGAAAGACAGGGCATCAAGTGAGGGATGGGGGTTGCTATCCCACAGCCAAAGCTGTGACCCATAATTCTTCTTGTCTGAAAGAAATGCAGGGATGGAAATGGAGAAGAGCCTGAGGGAAAGAAGGTCTAGCAATAGGCCCAAAGTGGGATCCCTCTCAAGGAGAGGCTCCAAGACCTGACACTATGACTGAGGCTATGGGGTGTTAACAAAAAGGGACATATCATGTCTGCCCTCCAAAAGACTCAACAAGCAGCTGAAAGAGTCAGATGCAGATATGTGCACCCAACCAATGGACGGAAGCTGCTGACCACTTTGGTCGAATTAGGGAAAAGCTGGAAGGAGGAGGGCAACCCTGTAAGCGAATCAGCAGTTTCCTTGATCTCTCAGATACTGGATCACCAACCAGGCAGCAGGAGGCCCTCAACATATGTACAGCAGAAGACTACTGGGTCAGAGTAGATGCACCTAAGCCTCCAGAGACTGGAGGCCCCAGGGAATTTAATGGTCTGGTTGGATAGGGTGTGGGGATGGGGACATCCTCATGGAGCCGGGGGTAGGGTGGGGTCTGGGGAGGAGGCATGGGATGTGGAACAGGAGGAGGGTGGACCAGGAGGGAAATAAAATCTGGAGTGTAAAAATAAATAAATTAATTAAACACACACACACACACACACACACACACACACACACACACACACACACACACAGCCTGACTCCTAGCTCCATCTCCTCCTGAGGGTCTGCATTTTTCTGTGGAACTCTGTAGCTGTCTAAAGAACATTCTCTTCCTTTTTTCCTTTATTACATATTTTCTTTATTTACATTTCAAATGCTATCCCTTTTTCAGGTTCTGCCTTTCCCATCTCCTCTCCCCTTGCTTCTATGAAGATGTTCCCACTCCTACCCACCCTCTCTCATCTCAACATCCTAGCATTCCCGTACACTGGGGAAATGAACCATCACAGAACCAAGGGCTTCTCCTCCCATTGATGCCAGACAAGGCCCATCCTCTGCTACATATATGCTGGAGCCATGATCCCTCCATGTATACTCTTTGGTTGGTGGTTTAGTCTCTGGGAGATATGGGGCTCTGGTTGGTTGATATTGTCATTTTTTCCTTTGGGGTTGCAAACCCCCTCAGTTCCTTTAGTCCTTCCCCTAACTTCTCCATTGTGGCCCCAATTCTTTTTTATATTCTATTTATCCATTGTAATCCAAGTGTGAACATCTCAATTTTGGGTGCTTTGCTTTGTTTAGTTTCTCTAGTCAATTTGTACTTTTTTTAAAGACAAGCTGTCATATTATTGTCTAACATAACCTAGACAAGATAGGCAATCCTCTTACCTTATTCTCCTAAAATAGGGGGTTCAATATGTACTGGTTATACCTCTCATTGCTGTAACAGAATATGTAGCAAGAAGGGAAATATTTATTTGGTTCATATCCCAGATGAAATATTCTGTCTATGTAATAAAGACCATATTTCAAGAGTCAGAGTCTGACTACTCACATTCCATCCATAGATTGGGAGTAGAGAGCAAACAGAAATTAGGTCGGGGTCATAAGAATTCAAGGTCTATCAAGAATGACCTGCTTCTTAAAGCAAGACTCAATTCCCTAAAGGTTCCACAACCTTCTCAAATAGTATAATTGGCTACAAAAAGTGTCCAATCACATGAACCAATGAGAAACATTACTTATTCAAACTACAATACTATACCTTTGACTCCTATAAATAATGCCCATCATAAGATGTAAAATGTGTGTCATAGCTTCCAAATTCTCCACAGTTCTTTTTTTTGTAACTTTATAAAGAACAACATTTAATTGGGAATGGCTCCACAGTTCTTAACACAGTTCAAAACTCTAAAATTTCTTCTGAGATTCAAAACAACATTTTAACTTTGAACCCTCATTAAAACAAACAAAATTATGTAAGTCAAGTGTTTAATGACGCAAAATAAAAGAAATATTCCCATTCCAAAAATGGGGGAATAACAAGAGACAGCAGACCAAAGCAAGTCTAAAATCTCATATAGAAAATAATAAATACTGTAGCTCCATGCTTGGCATCCTAGAATCAGGATGAAATAATTCATTCTCCAAAGAACTGGGGAGCTCTGCCTCTTCCACTCCGCTGCTTAGAGCACACAGAGTATCTTTCGAGACTACTAAACTACATACATGCAGTTTTCTTCAGTGGGAATCTCAAGGTTCTGATACTTCCAATGCCCTGGAATTTCCACTGCAACTTTGGCGTCATCTTAACAGTTTCAAAGTGACTTGTTTCATAAAACTTTCTTATGAGGCCCTGATGCAATGCATTTTAAGACCTCAGTGGCTTTTTAGAAACTTGATATAAGATGTCCTATTTCAGTCCTACATTTTCATGTATGTAAAAACCAGTATCACAAGAGCAATATTGGCAAGTTCTTCTGGAAGGTTGGCATAGGTCCTGCTTCCCTTGGATTACAGTTGCTGCAACCTGTGTATGTACATACCACAATTGTTTTGTTCCGTGGAACTCTTATACTGCATTTTTGAGATAGGCTTTCTTCGAATTAATTTTACTTTTGGAAGTTGGGACCTTTAATGGGTGTGGGTCTTACTCTGACTTACCTGTCCTGCTGTCCCAGTGAAGAACAGGAAGTTTTTCCTTTATTAATTAAAATATATTTTCTAGCATGCATTATGGCTTCAGCTTTACGTCCCTCAAGCTCTTTTTGTTAACAATGTGTACATTTAAAAAATTTACTTCTGTGCAACTTGTTACTGTTTCTCATTGGAAACTTGGATAAGAGTTGCAAAACTAAAGTGGGTCTTGAATTGTGTGTGTGTGTGTGTGTGTGTGTGTGTGTGTGTGTGTCCATGTGTCTGTGTGTGCTTCATGGTTGTTCCCTCAACATTTAAGCTCTTAACTACTTCTCTGGCTCAATGTCTCCTTGCTACCATGTTCTCTAGCATTATGATCATGGACTAAACTAGTCCTTTGAAATGGTAGGTCTCAACAAATTCTTTCTATGTTGGCTTGGTAATAGTGTATCTTCACAGCAATAGAACTTTAATTAAGACAATGAGAAATAACAAAACTATACGCTGCATAGCTTGCTTTGAAAATTCCTTATCAAGTACATTAGTTCAATACTTTTAACTCTAGTACCCTAGTACTACAGTTCACAATTAGAACTTTGTTACCCTTTGAAAGGTCATGAACCGAGCCTTCACTGTCTACATTCCTCTTATCCTCATGGTCTTCCAAGTTCCAAACAGACAGGCATGTTAAGCTATGCTCACAAAATTTAAGGGGTTTTCTAGTTCCAATTTTCAAACTCTTTCTCATTCCTTCCACAAGCAAGTTCCAAAATTCTAAGGGCCACATGGTCAAGTTTATCAAAGCAACAGTCTGCTTCTCTTTATGAATTCCCCATACTCATTACTTTTATTACTATGATAAAAACACTGCCAGGAGCCATCTAGGAGAAGCTAAAACTACCATGTGATCTTCCTGAGATGGTCCCACCATGGACTATAAAGCTATGATGAATTTGTTCTTCTAGGCAAGGCTGTAGAAATTACATTTGAGAAAAGATTCCTGCTATTAATGTTTTTCCTGCTACTATTAAATATATATAACAATCAGTAGGTATTAGCCCACCTTTTTTGAGCAGATTTCTGCAGAACAACAAAGATTTACTGTGTTGTAGTGGGGCTATATAGACAAATAGATGATTTCTTAATTCTTAATAATGATTCTATAAGAATTCCTAAAATTATAGTAGTAAGTATTAATTTTTACTATAATTATGTCAAACATCCCTACAGCCTGACAAGTCAATGGTTTTTAACACCCAAAGTAAGCAAGACACTTTTTAGGCTGTTTTAGATGTTGCCAGCAAGCATTCAGTAGCATAGTTAGAAAATTAGAGGGGTTGGGGATTTGGCTGGGGTTGGGGATTTGGCTCAGTGGTAGAGCGCTTGCCTAGGAAGCGCAAGGTCCTGGGTTCAATCCCCAGCCCCGAAAAAAAAAAAAAAGAAAAGAAAAAAGAAAATTAGAAGGCCAGAGACCATCAATCTTTAAAGCTACCTCTATGTCCAGCACTGTGTCTTGCTTCAACCTGTTCTAGACCAGGCAGGCTCTCTGCAAAGAGAAGATTTTTTTTTATAAATCAATCAACCAACCAACCAACCAACCAACCAACCAACCAACCAAATTCTGTGCTACCTTTGCATATTTCCTGGCAGGACAGAACAGATTGTAGGTAAAATGTTGGTGTCCATATTTATTTTTTGGTATCCTGAAGACTGCATCTCTACACTAAAGAAACTAAAATGTAGGGACGAAGTCTCTGTGTAGGTGCCATCTTGAATTAATATTCAATGAGTTGTGTGTGGGTGTCCTCAGCAGTGGGGCCTCACTGTCAGTTTGCAAAGAACAATGCTTTTTCTTAGCCTCTAGCCTTCAGCTTAGTGTTTTAGTGGGACTCCTGACTGTGTGAATGTGTTTCTGAAGCTTGTACCTGTTTTTAGGGCTCTTTTTCTCCTGTTGGGTTGCCATGTCCAACACTGATATGGTAGTTTTTGCTTCATCTTATTATATTTTATTTTGTTATGTCTGGTCGTTATCTTCTAGAAGCCTGTTCTGTTCTAAGAAAGACAGAAAGGAAGTGAATCTGGGAGAAGTAGGAGAAGAAACTATAATCAGGATATATAGCATTAGAAAAGAATCTATTTTCAATAAACAAGGGGGAAGGGGACAATGACAAGAAAACTCCCAAAACCTAGGGTAAAAACAAAGCCAACAACAAAACATTATCAACCCAAACAAAAAAAAACAAAAAGTAATCAAGCTGTAACCAAATATAACTATATACAGAAAACAAAATAAAACCCTGTTGTAGCCATCAATTTTTGGTCAAATACTTCTAAGTATAAGATCTGCCCTGGAGTGGTTGGTTTACTCAGTACGATTACATTGGCAAAAAACAGATTTTTGTCCTCTCCTAATTTCTTTGTTAGTCTTTACCCTAGTGGCTAGGTTTAATGAACTATTTGTTCATTAAAAAAAAACAAAATAAAATATAATAAGATAAATCAAAACTATCACATTTGCATTAAATAAGGTAGACTCATAGAAAGAAAAGAATCCAAGAAATAGCAGGAGAGTCATAGGCTCACTTGTTCACACACTCAAAACTCCATAACACTGAACTAGAAGCCATAATGTAAGTGCAGAGGTTCTAGTGCAGATCTCTGTAGGCTCCTCCGGGGTCAGTCTCTGTAAGTTCACATGAGCTTCCTCATTAGAGAATGAATTTTGATAATGTTGACTTCAACAGGGTTGTTTTGGTTGTTGTTGTTGGTGGTGGTGGTGGTGGTGGTATTATTGTTTTTGTTATTTAGATTGTGTGTGTGTGTGTGTATGTGTGTGTGTGCATGTGTGTGTGTCCATCCCATGTTGCATTTATATTCTTTCTCCTCTTCCACAGAATTCCTTGATCCCGAGAAGAGAGACTTTAGAGCTGATTGTTCCAAACTCTGAATTGCAGGGCTTTCCGAGATTTTTAATCCAGGATCACTTCTTGCTACAGGTATGCCTTTCCTGCTACTATTACACAGCCCAATGATTCCTAGGCATCAGCCCACCCTATTGGGCAGATTTTCTGCAGATCAATCAGGATGTATTATCATAGTAATGCTATGTAGATAAGTAGATATTTTCATAATTTCTGATAATAATTTTATAAAATTACTATTTTGTACAAGTAATTGACAGCTCTTTAAAGAGCTGCAAATAGTGTTCTGTGAATCTTCATGTGTCATGGGCTAATTACACTAGGCTAAGAAAGCAGGCTTGGAACAGACTTATGACTGAGGAAAACATTCATTCTAGGTCAGGTCCAAGGCAGAAGCCATAGGTATGTACCAGGATAAAGCCAGGCCACGTGAAGCTGTTGCTCTGAACTTCTAATGAGCTTATAAAACCAAACACTGCTTTGAACTTAATACCAACATCTTTCTGTAACTCCCCCTTTGTGTAACATTTTATCTATGAGGTAATTTTCTAGAGAAGTTTTAGCTATGACAATATAAGAGGACAACAAAGAAGGAATAAGATGTGACATTTAGGGCTCATGCCCACCTCCCAAAAGTGTATATGTCTATGTCTGTATATCTATGTGTATGTACATACATTTTCCTATAGGTGTGTGTATATTCGTGTAAGTATGCTTGAACACTTGTGGATTTGATGAAACAAGTGGTTGGCCCCCACCAGATGTGCGTGTGTGTGTGTGTGTGTGTGTGTGTGTGTGTGTGTGTGTGTGTGTGCGTGAATATTCCTGTCTGTGTGAGTTGCCCTTGTAAAACTTTCCTTTCTGTGTGTTTGACTTATTGTTGCTTTCTCGCTGTTTCAAGAGTAGTTAAAGAACTCTGAGCCTCTCTTGGGATCAGGCTCATCAAGGGGCCTTGGAGAAAATAACAAGGAACCAGAGAGAAGAACGAAAAGCCAGAGTAAAATACCAAGATCCAGAGTAACCAACTTCTTCTGCTGCGGAGTAGCAGGAGTTAGTTAACAGAAGTCAATGACTTTGGTCTTGGACTAATAAAGAGTTAAAAAAGGTAAATATTACTAAATGTAAACAACTTTTGCCCTTGCAAGACCAAGTTTTGCTCCTGAAAAACCCTGATACTACCCCTACCCATCATGGCCTTCCAGAGAAAACTGGTGCTGGGCTCATTCCAGGCAAAGCTAAAGCCAGGTCCTCTGCAAGAGCAACAAGTGTTCTCAACTGTGGAGTCCAGTCTCCATCTATAATTAGTGTCTTTATCGCCTAAAGAGCACGGGAATTTGCTGTGTCATATGCGCAGCAGAGTTCCCAGCACCCAGCCACAATTCCCAAGGTTGGTTTTCACTGTGTGATTTTTTATTCCCTGTCTTATATAACTTTAGGTTTTCCCATCATTCTTGTAAGTTTTCTGTATAATGACTCTTACAACTGAATATGACATTAAAAGTTCTGGATTATATGCCTTTCAGGATGGGGACCATTTGCAAATATATTAGTTTTTCCTTGAGCCACTTAATTCCCACCAATAATGATTCTGAGACTAATTAGTTATCATAAAATACCTAGGCCATGATTTTGGCTCATTACTTGACTAGCTCTTAACTTATTGAACCATTTATTAACTAAACTATTCTATGTCTATCACTTGGTTAGTTATCTCTCCTTCAGTTCCAGCTGCTCCTTCCTTCACCTCTCCTCAGCATCTCCCTACTGATTTATGCCTGTATTCTCATCTGTCTCTATTCTTGTCTCTCTCAGCTCTCCCCATATCTTTCATTATCTCTTACTGTTTCCCGGAATCCTCTCTCTTTCTACCAGTGTCTCACCTCTTATTTCAGCTCACTGGCCATCAACTTTCTTATTGGCAGGTGATGTTTATAAGAGATTCTCTCTACAGAAGAATCTACCTTTTCCTCCAACTTGCAGGCTAACTTGACAGAACGAGAAAAAGGTTATTAAACCAAGAAATAGAGGAAAAGGAAGAAACCAAAATTCAAAAGGGAATAGGAAAGTATGATTGCTTTTCTTTTCCTATCTATAAATAAATCCATGCTTTCTCAAACACATTAAATAGATAAATTGCACTGGAAAAATAAATAAAATAAATATTTTCCTTTGCCTTCACAGGTATTAATGCAAATTCCAAATTTGGTGGCAATATGGGGATACATGTGTTCATAAAAAGTTATCCCATCTAAGGGAGAATAAAGAACGATATCAGTCTACCCACTCTAGAAACAGTCCTCATCATGCTGTGGCGTTGTCCGTGATGTACTCATTCTACACTTGTGAGAAATGAAGTAATAAATGTGGGCATCCCTGAAAGCTTTACTGCTGGCAGAGAAATGAACCTGGTTAGGCTCAACTTAATTAGCATGGCTGGTTCAAACTTCTAGAGTCTGGTTGCCAGGAATTTATTTTTTACATGTTTAAACACACAGCTATTTTGGGGATTTTTGGTTCCCTTATGATGAATATCACAGTAAAGCTCAGGGTATGATTATATTGAAACTCTTTTGTAAAGTACTTGTGACTCTGTCCACACGAATGTGTTGTATTGACAGAGAAACAATGCTCAAGGTAAGAGTAAGGGAAGGGCTTGTAACATAAACAAAAGTTAACTTCTTTTCAAAGAACATGGGACATCTTTCATAAGGAAAGGTTCAACTGGCAGAGAAACTATAATCAGGATAAGGGGATTTGGTGAAGCCTGTCACTACAAAATAATAAAAGAACACCAGACTGTTAAACGACTTCTACTCCCAGCCTTCTGGGCTGGACAGGTGCAAAATCTCTCCAATCAAAGAGAAAAGACTGCATGTTTAACCGTTCTGGTTTCTCTATTTCTATCCTTGAGCACAAGGACCTTGTGTCCTTCTACACACAATGAAACCGAGCCACTTAGTTTATGGTTTGTTATAGCAACACAATCAAAGCAACTGACTTCTTTGCTACAGTTATTATTAAATACATATTTTGCTGTTTGAGTTAGCAGACAGCTTCCTGGATGTGTCCTTCTTCTAAGAGGTGGGCATCGTCAGAAGAAGATGCTAGAACTCATAACATTAAATATTTTTATCTGAAAGACTGGGGCTGTAAGAGCCAGGTTTGCCTGGCATTTTGCACTTTGTTTTCCCATCAGTGATCGCGTGGGAGAGAAGCTGTCTGGGCAGTAGCCTTCAGTCTTTACGATGAAGAAAGAAACTTTCTCCTCTATTAGACAAGCCTTGCATTTTTCTTATAGCCATGAAAGAGCAAATGATTATTTCCCATTATACTCACCCGTTCACCCTAGAGTGAGGAGACAAGCCGATTTGTAGTAGTGTCTTCACATCGGGTTTATCACAAGGAATGGGTATCACATGTATTTTTAAAAGCCCTTTGCTTTGTTTCTGTCTCACAATGTTGATAGCTGTGGTTCTGTTTCTTCTCTCTAGCTATTTTGCTTCGAGGTATTTGAAACCACCCCATAAATTTCACTCAGACTGGGGTAAGTCCTCCAAGCATCGTCTCTGTTTCCCGCACATGTGTTTTGAGTGAAGCTTGCAGTAAGCCCGCAGACATTACCAATAATTCAGGTTGATAAGGACCTTTTCCTTTCTTTGTTTGTAGCATCTGCATGCATGTTCATGCGTATACATCTTCATCCCGACAACTAGAGGTAGAATGATGCCACTAAATGTCTCCATGCTTAATGGTGCACTTACCTGCCATCGTCTGAGGCATTTCTTCAAATGCTCATGATTATGGCTTCAGAAGTAGGTAATCTTCCTTAGAAGAAAAGAATGAAAGAAAGGCAAATCAAATCAAACGCAAACCTCTGGGTTCTTATATAACATTATGCTTTATGTCCCCAGGTTGGTCAGAGCATACCTCGGATATATGAAAATTTGTCATTCTTGGATATGTTTCATTTACTGAAATGCTGTTTGAGAGAGACTTTATTAAAGATGCAAGACACTGGAACAATGCCGCTTTAGTGTGTGTCAGTGCTTTCAAATAAAATCCTTTCTCCAAACACTTTGGAGAATTAAATAATACAAGACAGGGGAGTGCATTCTGTATAAATTATACAATACTATGGCATAAAGAATAATTTAAAGAATCACTTAGAAACCCAATAGCTAAGTCTCAGGGAAATTGAAAGAAATAAGAGATATTTTTCAGAATTTTCTTTGTCTCCTAGTTATGTAGAGTGCTTGAAGTAGTGAAGAAAGATTAGATTCACGGTAGGACATGGTGTCAGAATTTATTATATAAAAAGGAAACCTTTCTGCATTTCTTGTCTAAGGGAAACAGTTGTTCTTTGTGATTTGACTTTGTGAAGAATCTGAGTACTGGTAATAAATGTTGGTAATCTACTCTAATATAAATTATTTAGAAGCCTCGGATATGAAGTTTATTATGCGTATATAAAAGTGAAACTCACTGAGGTAAAGTTACCTAAGCATGTAATCAAATGGCTGCCAAACAGAAACCAAAGAGCAAATCCTTGAAGCAAACTCAGGTTTAACTGGATCCAAATCTTAGCACGTGATACCACTCAAGTGTGCTTAGCAAGAACCAGAGTTAATGAGTCGCATTTCCACTGAGTATATTCCTACAGATTTCTAAAAAATGCTAAGCGGTCAAGGGCTCTTGATCTTCATTCTAAGAGTATTAATTCATAAAAACAAAAGTATCTAGAGTGTCATGACCACCCAGCAGAGAATCTATAAACGATGTTCCTTGTCCTAAAGTGCGTCCTATCTCCACACTCTTACATTGACCTTTGCTGAGAATTGGGCAGCACACAGTTCATCAGGTACACTGAAAGGACATCAGCTTTCATCTCGGGACATAGCCTGAACACAAGTCAGTTGTATGGTAAATATTAGGTTCATTTTCTTCTTTCTCTATGGCAAGAGCTGCCGTTATTTCTGGGGGAGATTATTCTCACTCTGAAGAAATGGACTCATCAAAATTCATCAATCCACAATTTCTCAGCTTCAGCAATTCTCTCTGGTTTCAAGAAATATCCACACTCCACCATCTTGATCAATAAGAATAAAGTTCACTTACTAGACCCAGTCCTCATCTGTTTTGCCTCCATCGCTTCTATTTTCTTAGAGGAGTTGTGGAAACTCGAAGGGAAACAGCCTTTGATCAACCAAGATGTCTCAAATGGAAGAGACATGGCTTAAAGAATGGAAAAATTCTGACTTCAACAATGTCATTGATCCCTCAATCTCCAAATGTTTGATACGTGGAAAATATAAACTCTCTTCCAATTTCATTAGGAGAGATAGTTTGGTTATTTAATGGTGTGGCTTTTGTTTGTGTATATTTTTCTTCAGTATTAGCAGAAGTATATTCCAGCAGGAAGATTAATTGACTTGTGTAGGAGGGTTAGACCAGAGTTTATATAACTTGTTCACTTTCATGTAATTACAGTAAAATGCCTGACAAAAATCAACTTAAGGTAGGAAGGTTTATTTAGGCTTACAGTTTCAGATGGCTCAGTCCATCTTGATGGAGAAGGCGTCATAGAGGGTCTCTGTTCTGATGGCTGAAGTGGGAGGCAGCACTTTCTTATACTGTAGGGGACCAGAATCAGTACTGGGACCAGAGCACATACGATTTGAAGGCCTGTCCTTAGTAATCCATTTTAGGCACAAAGAACTACTTCTTAAAGCCTCCATATACATCCATCCAAACAGCTTTCCAAGCCAGAAGCTCAACATTCGAAACAGCAGCCTGTGAATACACATTTCAGATTCAGACCATAGCAGAACTAAATGCAAAACTGCAGAGTAATGGAGGAATTCTATCTGTGATCACAGAACTGGAAAAGGTCACTCTAAACTGTAAATGTTTATAGCAAAGCTATGCATGATTTCTGAAGCCAGGTTACCAACTAGCCATGAACACCATTTATGAAATATACATCTTCACTGCCCTATTCCCCAAATGCAGGTGGTAAGATATACAAGAGGGCATTCATTTTAGCACATCTTTCTCTAGAAGACCAATTAATATAACACAACTTAGATGTTTGGGTTCTGTCCCTGAATATTCTAATATTTCATGAGCATATCAATCATGATAGAATAGATTATATTGCAATGAAAACATAATGGAAGAATAGGAAGGATCATAGAATTTTTAAGGTTTAAAAGAGTAAATGGCTTATTGTTCACTCATATTCCCTGATCATTATCAGTCAGCAAGGATGCTTTTGCCACTACTGTTCTTACACAGGGATAGGGTGACAAGGAATCAATTCTACTTGGCGCTTTTTTTGGGTTTAAGAGAAGAGATAAAATCAAAGGCTCCTCAACATGACTTTCAAAGCTTCCAGCACAAAGTAACATATATTCATCATATTTTCATTAGGAAACATAGTCACATGGCCACTTATAACGTGCTGAACATGAACATTTGAATGGGAAGCTCTTGGTGAAATGTTTTCTATTGAATATTTTATGAATTTGTATTTCAATGTTTCCCTCTGGAACTCCCCCATCTCCCTCCCCCTGCTTCTGGGAGGGTGTACCCCGCCTCCCCTCATTACCCTGTCATTCTCCCACTTGGAAAATTGAGCCTTCACAGGACCAAGACCTCTCCTCCTATTAATGCCCCACAAGGCCATCCTCTGCTACATATGTGGCTGGACCCATGGGTCCCTCCATGTGTACTCTTTGGTTCGTGGTTTAGTCCCTCGAAGCTGTGGAGGGCCTGGTTGGTTGATATTGTTGTTCTTTCTAGGGGGTTGCAAACCTCTTGAGCTCCTTCAGTCCTTTCTCTAACTCTTCCATTGGGGTCCCTGTGGTTTTGGATGTGAGCATCTGCCTCTGTATTTGTCAGGTTGTGGCAGAGCCTCTCAGGAGGCAGCTATATCAAGCTCCTGTCAGCAAGTACTTCTTGGCATCCACAATATTGTCTTCGTTTGGTGTCTGTATACAGGATGAATCCCAAGGTGAGGCAGTCTCCGGATGACCTTTCATTCAGTCTCTGTACCACACTTTCACCCCATCTTTCCTTTAGACAAGAGCATTTCTGGGTTAAAAATGTGAAGATGAGTGGGTGGCCCCATCCTTCATCTGTGGGCCTTGCCTAACCTCTGGATATGGTCTCTACACGCTCTCCCTCCCCTTTGTTGGGCATTTCAGCTAAATTCTTAAAGCCTGCTCTTCCTCAGATGCTCTGCACCTAACCATTTCCCTCATGAGCATACTCATTTCCTTCATTAGCAGCAACAATAATAGCAATAACACCCCAGTAGTAGAACCAAGTGTTTTATCCTTCCTTGACTGTCCTAAACATATGCAAACTTGGAAATGGATTTACATGATTCCACCTTTTTCTTCCATGTTGGGATAAGCAGCCATTTGTCTTCATGTAGACAATGCCAAAGAAACCTTCCTCCTTGTCAGCACTCAGCAATTTGAAAGTTTAGACAGCTTAATGAAGAATGTAAGGTGTGGATAACTAAACAAGGCGAGATGCTTTGGGCTTCTTGTAGCGCCTCTGCAGGAAACCGGCTGGCAAAATGAGTTGTTTTAAGCACTGCAGGATAAACAGCACCAGGTGCGGTAGATGGGAACCAGGCAGAGTTCCTCTAAGCTTGGCGTGAGGCACTGTTTCTCATTTCTTAGAGTCCCGATATCCACAGAAATCCTTTATCTAACTCTAATGAACAATTCTGTTTTCCTGAAGATGACCTGTGGCTGTCATCGTATTTGCCTAAACTACAATTTGGCAAGGATCGAAAATTCATGTCCTGGGTTAAATCCCTGTGCTGCCGTTAAGTAGAGAATTGAGAGATGGCTTCCAGTTTGTCGATATAGTTTGATAACTTTAAAGTCACTCGTGAGGACTCCTCACACAAATTCTCACTTTGTACTCAGCATGGAAGATATGAACGGCGAGTTCCTTCGTCACCAAACCTTCCTGAGGAGAAGGAGTGCCTTCAGATCGGATTCCCACTTCGCTGAGTGAGGCAAGGGGGACAGAAGCAGCAACTTGGACAGGCTCCAGTTTTGTCACTAGCATGACTTGATATTTTCTATATTCCGCCTCAGGGAAAATGAAATTGTCACCCACATGTTTACAGGGCATGAGATAATGACCAGGCCTTGACACTGACAGTTTTGGGTCAGGGTTACTCGTTGCTTTTTATTTTTAATGTAAGAGGCTTAACAAAGTAACCCAGACGACTCAAGTTCCACACCTTTCTTCCAAGAGCTTGCTCCTGTCTTTTCTACTCAGGCAAATATAAAGGATGCTTCCAAGTCTGAGTGACAACGCTGCCAAAATGGTGATGAATATTTCCTTCAAAGCTGATAAAAACCATCTCTCGATATCATCAGCCTGCGAATCACCGAACACCTCGAATGCTATTTGTAGGACGTAGGGTTTTATTTGTTTCAATTTACAATGAATTGAATTTTTCAGATGGAAAATGAGAGCAAGAATTGGCTTTTCTTATGACAGTACCACGCTGGGAGCTGGAAAGGACCGCAAGCTTCCCTAATCTTTGGTCTTCGCTGTATGCTCACTGGAGAATGTCAGTTCTTCTTCGACAGCCACCACACAGATCTGGGTTGCAGATTCAAAATGAAAGTGATGAACTCTTCCTGGGTCAAACCCCATGAGAAGAGCACAATAGTAATGGCAAAGGATAGAAGGACCTAGTGTATTCCTTAACCTATGTCGTTATAATTAGAGCCATGTTCTCGCTGGCCCGATTCCAGCCCGCATAGGCTTTTGTACTGTTTTCTGTTGCATCCAATTGAACAGCTCATCTCTGGCTTGTCTTTCTCCACCTTGTCATCCAGCATTCTTGTTCCCCTTAAGCTTCACTTCCAGGTCTTTATCCCTGTGTTCCTTGTGGGTAGTGCTCCGCTCTTACTTATTGGAAGATCCCTACAGCTGGGGGTGGGGGTAAGGAGAGACACGAATGAAGATTTCAGGTCTAGCGTTTTTAAAACTGAATAGATCTTCTGCTTATATTCTTACTCTTTCCCTGTGTGAGAAATGTTACCCTTATCTCTTCAAAAATGTAAACCAGAAACCCAAGTGAACCTTCTTGATTAAATATGAGTAGTGAGGGAAAGAGTAGATTCTGTCTCCAAATATTGAATGTTTTGATATTAAAATGTAATTTTTCCCCTTTTCTACCTCCTTAATATCAATCCCTTGCCACAACTGAAACTCCATTTCTCATATCCCAGGTTATTAAAATGATCATCCAACCCCTCTTATTCCCCTTCATCACTATCTCATAAATGCCACAGTCTGCTCCACAGGATAACTCTGTTCTCATCACGTTCTTTCATAGAAGACTGAACTGCCTTTCTCGTTACCTCAGAATGAAGTTTCTGTTCCTTGGTGTGTCATACGGAGGGGTGTGCACTAACTAAAATGTGCGGGCTTCAGAGGTAGTCGTGTGTAGGAGGTGGGCACACTTCATCAGTTGTATTTCAAACCCATGAGTGAACTAATATTGTGATGTGTGCTATTCTAATAGGGTGATTGCCAGGTCAGATGGGGAGATGGAGGGGAAACCTACAAATATTAACTGAGAGCTGGAGAGATGGCCTAGTGGACAAAGTGCTTGCTGTGCACAAATAAGAACCTAAGTGTGGATTTTTAGAATCCACTTAAAATTCAGATTTGGTGTCACGTGTGTAACAGGCCAAGGACGCACAGACAGGCAGAGCTGCAGAGCTTGGTGGCAGTCAGTCTAGCTGTGATGATTGGCCCCAAGTTCACTGAGAGACCTTATCAAAAGAAAAGGAGGCTGAGATGGAGAAGGGATTGAGGATATTGTTTAATATCAACTTCTGAATACACACACACTCACACTCACACACACACACACTCACACACACACACATACACACACACATACACACACACATACACACACACATACACAGAAATAAAAGAATTAAAATATAAAAATAAAACATTAGATAGGTTTCATAATAGAGATGATTTAGACATACTACTTACTGAATTTCAAATGTTAATATGATAAATCAGTGAGGGTGTGTGTCTGCGCGCACGCGCGTGTGTGTGTCTGTGTGTCTGTGTGTGCGTGTGCATGTATGTGTGTGTGTATGTGTGTGTGTGCGTGTGCATGTGTGTGTACGTGTGTGTGTACGTGTGTGTGTATGTGTGTGTGTGTGTATACATTCATGGATGATTTTACAGCATGCCATGAAAATTATCTTGAGTGATTTATTATCTTGAACGATTAGGTCATCCAACAACCACTCATGAAACGGGAATGCTCTACATCACTGCTTTTAGGGGTGAACGTTAAATCCAATCTCTTTCCCTCAAACACCAGCATTAGAGAACAGAAATTATTAGCAGAAGCAACAGATTTTTTGCAGGTAGAGATGGAGCAAACCAAACATGGAAAGTTGAAGTCACATACATGAGTATAATTATATAACTAGACCTTCCCTCCTAAGCAATAAAAAATTGGAATCAAGTTCATAAAAGCCATGAATTTCTCCCTTGACCTTTTTATAGGAAGTAATTTCATAATCTCTTAGTACATGTCTGTCAGATAAAAGCACAATGTGACAACATACTTTTCCATTGTCATCTGATAAGTTCAGACTACTCCATGATTTTCCTGTTAGATACACTATACTTATGACACTCTGAATATTTGATTTGTAATTCAAATCTTTGGTGCTTACTGGCAGATGCCTAAGAGAATGAGAAGCATATATAATATATTACCTATTATTACCTATATATTTCATTATATTATGTATAATATATATTATAAAATTATAATTATAAAATAAAATGATAAAAACAAAATCTATTATGTTGAAGGTGTGTGTGTGTGTGTGCGTGCGTGTGTGTGTGTGTTTGTATGTGTGTTTCACAGATTAATAGTTGATTGGGGTCTACAATCTGAAAACTGTCATCTGATAATTTCATTCATTTATATGAGAACAGTTGTGATTTTTGCTAGAGGACTGAAATAAGAGGAAAGTATGAAATGTTGGGCAGAGAGAGAGACTTATTTTTTCTTTGCGAGTTTCATAAATCATAGGCAAAAGTGAACCCCTGTTTGACTATTTTATGTTCTGCATCAGCTCATTGGCTATACAGGTGAAAATGAAATTCCCCCAGTGGCAGATTGGACTGTGTAAATCATCCCACAGCTTTAATGGGGAAGATTACCAATAGCTGAGTCAGACTTGTGACAGGAAGTTGCTTTACTTCCGTGCCACAGTCATTTCTGTCTATGGTGGTCTAGAACAAAGGCCTGGCCCTGCCCAGATGAACTGACCATCAGGAACCCAGCTCACTTACTGTCCATCAGGGTCATCTGCCTGCTAAGGGATCACCACAAAGCCTTTTACTTTGGTCCCTGCTGAAAGGTAATCTAGGAGACCCACCAAGCTTGCCTATATCAGGGTCACTCTCCTGCCCGGTAATATGGAAAATGTTTCAGTTTCTTAATTACAAATAAAAGAGCTATGCAGAGCCCATGTCACTGTCTTCAGATATTGGCAAAGCTTGACTGATGGTTAGTTATAAAAATTCAAGAAAAAAAAGTGACTTTTTTATTACAAAGATTTTTATTAAAAACGGGAGACACAAAGACAAAATTTCATTCTACATCCGTTCAGTATTGAAAACAATGACAGCCATAAAAAAATGTTGAGTAGTTTTTCTTCCTCATATGCTACTTTCTTCACAAAAGAAACCAAAGGACTTGACAAACGCATTAGTATGAAATACTGGATGTGGGGGAAGGGAGCTTTAGAGATGTTAACTGGTTTTATTGTTTTGTTTTTTTTTTGTCCTTTTATCAACCATGAAGATGACAATTTTCATTAAAATGTCATATTTTACTTTGTTGGAACATAATATGTTGGAACTAAGTTTTTCTCGCAATACATATACATATATATGTGTATATATGTATATATGTATATATATATATGAAAATTTAAGACCTAATGCCAACTTGCTTTGATTTTCAATAATTCAACATGCATCCTTAATGTTATTTATTTTACCACTTTGAGCAATGTATCTCCATGATTCCTTCCAAGGTAAAATTTTAAAAAGTTACATCACCCCTTCTATTGAAGTCTTGAACATTCACAATCAATTTTCCATGCTTCTTTTATTTTCTCGTTAATATTCCTCGCCATTCATAGAACCACCAGCTTCACAAAATGAAAGGCCACATACTTTATTATTTGCTGTAACTGGGACAATGCTGCTTTGCTGATAAAAGAGAATCAGTGTTTCATAAAGAGTCCGTGGCATGGTGCAGCATAAACGAGGGGAAAGAAAACACTGGCCATGAGCAATTTTCTTACATGGGAACATGTATTTTCTCATTCCTTTCAGAATTCACACGACTGGCTTTTCTAACATATCTGATGATTCTTCCACTACGGTCTCCTGTACTCATGCAACACTGGTATCTTGTTCTCTAAGCTTTTCCTCAAATATCAAAGTCACATGTCTCCTTGAGTTTTAGCTCATGCTTTTCTCCTTTCTTGTGATTTTTGTTAGCCTGGATACCTGCAAGTCCGCAAGTCTTTTATTCTTTTGCTTCCATTTGGAACTCTTTCAAAAGTTCCAAATGAACTCATTGGATTCTCATTGAGACATTTCCTGGTCAATCTATATAGAATAGCATGCTTCCCCTGAAAATAAAAGTACAACTATGTTCACTTACCTGTCTTCTTACCTCTATTGGTAATAATAAGCAATAATTTATATTTGCTTATGAACTTTTCTGTATTGTCTATCTTACTTGTTAGCATACTAACTCCAGGGTGGCAGTGGTGATGGCGGGAGGGGCTGTTTTGTGTTTTATTCTCTGTGGTCTTCTTGTGCCTTGAAAAAGATTTGGAATTGGTTTGTTGTTGCCACTTCTTCCTAATTAAAATGTTCCCTCCTAGGGAGAGGAAACAGGCTCACAAGACTAACCTGGCAAATTCATTTAGCTTACTCTAGAAGCTCAAAAACTACAATACTCAAGACACTCCTCTCCAAGTTTATATAAACAGGAAACAATTTCTGTAGAGGAGACTGTCTCGGTGAGGCTTGCTGCAACCTGGACAAAGATCTCCAAGGGTGTAGATTTCACAAGCTGTAACACATCTGGAGTAAAGAGTCTGCTGATGCACCTACTTTTGTGTCCCCTATTTTCCTGTAAAAAGCACCAATAAACTCATTGGTTCTGTAAGTCAGGATTATATAGAATCATTTTTTTCATTTTGTGGTATCATCGTGAGGAAAACCCACTCAGCAAAAATGACGCACCCCTCAAGACACATCAGGCTACTTCTTGATGCATAAAAACAGTTAACCAGCCTCAGAAATAGATTATAAAACACACAACTGTAGTTGACCCATATGTGGGTAGAATATTTATTTTAATAAGATGATCTCTCTCATGTTGCATTGAATGATAACTTGTTTATAGTGTCAGTTGCATGTTCCCTGTAGTGAGTGTTGAGCACTACAACTAACGTGGAGTTGTACATGCATGTAGAGTTAGAGAGAATCACAATGAAGTTTTCTTCTTCTACATAAATAAAAAAGGTAGTATGCCTCCTTGGTGAATGGGACCAACCATCTGGTATGTAATAGCACCTTAGGAGGCCAAGAGTAGAAAACATATTTCAGTCTTCGAAGGTAGCATACATGGGATAAAATTGTTGGCAGGTTATGTTGGATTTTTGCATGGGTTTTGTTGTGGTTGGGTGAAAAGGCTTGCAACTCTGCCTTAGATGTATACTCACATGTAATATTTTCATGTAATGGAGCAATTAGAATAATAAAAAATGCATAGGATGCTATCCGTGAGTTTCGCATCTGATTTGGCATCAACCACAACCTCTTCTAAGCCCAATTCTGAGTATTAACGTTGGTCCATCAGAGACTCATTTTCTTCATATTTTCTCAGATAATGTAGGTTTCGTCTTAAGATGTACTGAATAGTTATATCCCTTTATTTTTCACTTCAGGGCATTTAAACAGATTCTATCAACGCCATGACCCACAGCTTAAAGACAAGGTTCTTAGAGGCTCTATTGTTTCTTTGTCTCTTGTATCCCAATTCCAGTGAGCTCAGATGCATTGTATTTCCAGATGCCTGTATATTTCTGTACTGATTCTGTAGAAAGATGCTACTCTGAATGCTCGATCATGGGTTTCCCTTCCTCTGCAATAAAATTGAGACCCAAGAGTTGTTTCTATCACTCAAAACTCAAAACCTTTCTCCTTTCCTCCTCATTGTTTGAAGTTTACCATAGGTTTTAAATGTTTGAATACTAGGGGGAACATTTTAGCATAGACAAAATTTCTACTTTCTTTTACTTGTGACCTACCACCTATAACAAATGGCACTGGAAGATGCCTTGTAGGTTGTTGGTAGAGAATCATTGCTGTCAATCATGCTTGATCATGGCCTATGTGCTGCACTATGGACATAAAAGGCAATGTATTGCACTAGTTAGTGTAATAGCACCATAATAGTTATGAGGATAACCCAACTGTTTTCCAGTGGGGATGATGATTCGCTCTACATGAAAGAACCCAGGCCTGATATTGTGGGCCAAGGATAAAGCCCATGACTGGCGGAGTCCTAGAGTTCAGGAGGGAAACACTGCTAACATCTTGTTTGGTAGACATGATATGCCTTTCACATTTCTGTTTAGTTACATGCATCTAGGTCTATAGATTAACACTCTCAGCTTCGTCTTGGAGAGAAACTTCTTTATTTGTGGTAGGTGGTAGTTATTGCAAAGAAAATTACTGGCCGAACTGCTGAATATAAGTGACTCTTCATTCAGGGTAGTAGCACAATGCTTCACCAGAAACGGATGAAAATAAACATATTTCCCGATCACCACAACCAGGATCACAGCATCATAGAAGAGAATGTAGAAAGAATAGAAGAGTCAAAGGGAAGGGTGGAATATTATACATTGCCCCTTTGACTAAAGACAATCCATTCTGGAAAAGTAGAAGGGCTCCTAAGACTCGCACAGTAAAGAAGAAATCATATGAGCCTCAGTATCTCACAAACTCTGCAGGACTCAGACAGCTTAGAAATTTATTATAACAACTAGGATTCTTTAGTTTGTATAAGCAATAAAGAATTGCAGGAAACAATAGCTTCAGTCGAGTAGTCTGAAAATTGGCCAAAAAGCTCCATGGGTGAAGCTTTTGTCGACTACAGACAGTGAGATATACCCTTCGGTGAGCCAGCTGATTTTGAGTTTCCCCTAGTAACCCATGTTACTCTTACTTATTCGTAATTCTTCCTCCATGATACTGTAAGAAACATGATACTGTAAACACATTGGTTCACCGAAATAGACGAGAAGAATGATTTATTATTTATTTAATTATTCATTTATCTTTGGTCAGCTATTGGTACCTTAGCTAGACTACACACATATTTGTTCATATCTCTCAGAAAATTCACAGGACAAGAACATACTAAATGCTCAATAAAAATTTAATGAATAGATTAATATGTGGGTGGGCAAATAAATGATTTACTGATTGAATAAAGAAATGAGTAAGGAACTCTAGATGTGTATGAATCAGAAGAGCAAAATTCCACATGCAGCTTCAATGCAGAATAATTTTAGACATGTATGAGTAAAAAAGCAAAAATCTAGGTGCAGCTTCAATGAAAACATGACCTGTGACCTTGAAAAGTCATTTAAACTACTTGAACCACAGTTTTTACATTTTTTACAAAATTAGATTTTTAAAGTAAAAATTATAAGTAAAGTTGTATATTCTATAAACTTTAAATAAACCTTATTTGGGGGGCATATTCCTATCTATCTATCTATCTATCTATCTATCTATCTATCTATCTATCTATTTATCTATCTTATCTATCTATCTATCTATCTATCTATCTATCTATCTATCTATCCAAACTCATATACACATATATTGATTACTGGAAAATACAAAATGGACTGACATTTATACTTTCAAATGTTTTGAGAAAATTGTAGGTTCCAGTGGAGGAGATATAATTCTTCGACCAAAAATGGCTTGAGCTCTATGCTGTGCAGTCCTTGGGCCTGATTGTTTCACATGCTTTATTATTATATATTAATTATTTAAAAAACTACTAATGGAAGAGAAAAATGTGCACACAGACCTACATATCCATATAGATATATTTAAGCACTTCATGACTGGGATAAAAATTCTGTAGGTTCTAATTAGGACCATGACCCCTGCTGTTATTTTGCACATTAACTGTATTACACATTTTTACTCACTAGGCTCAGAACTGTTGGACACCAGCATGTGGATCATTTCATAGTTCACTGAAGACATTCTAGTACTTCAAAGACTCTGTTCTTTATACTCAGTAATGAAAAGGTGAAATATTTTCCTTTATAATTAAGAACGAGACATAACTTCTCACACTATTCATTTCTATTCAACACAGTACTGAGAGTCCTCGCCAGAGCGACTAGATAAGAAAAAGAAAGAAAGGCATTCAAAATGAAAGAGATGAAGTTAACTTATTGCTACTTAAAGTCTCACATATTTGAATTCTTTTTTCTTTTTTTTTTACACTCCAGATTTTATTCTCCTCCCTGTCCACCCTCTGACTGTTCCACATCCCGTACCTTCCCCTGCCCCCAGCCCGGCCCCAAACCCCTTGTCTCCACTAGGATGTCACATATTTGAATTCTTGAGTGCTATTGACGATGCAGTTTGGGGGAGGTTTAGGAATTGCAGCCTTGATGGAGAATGTGTGATACTAGTGAACAGTCTATGAGGGTCTGTTACCTTGTCCTACTTTTTGTTCTCTCTCTGTTTTGTGCATGCAGGTGATGAATAAGACTTGATAGAAAAGTCACATACAATACATTCATAAATGCACTAGAATAAACAATACAGAAATAAAGCTATACATTTAGGGCCATTCACCTTGGCCAGAATGCCAAGAACAAGGCTATACATAGGTATTTTCTTCAATCGGGGATGTTCGGAAAGCTGTATACACAAGTAACAGAAAATGAAGAATCACCTTCATCTTGCAACAAATACAGTGATTGAAATGAAGTAAAGACTTGTTTGTAACTAAAGCCATAAAAGTCCTTACTAGTGGCAAGGACAATGCATCTGTTGGATACAGACCCCCAACCTCAGGCAACAACAACAACCAAAGTAATGGCTTCAAATTTCAAAGCTTGTGGCCAGCGAAGAAAACAGGTAACAAGAGAGCAGCCCTCAGATAACTGTGGGCAGTACATTTGATAAGTGATCAGTATGGGAAATATATAAAGAACCCATAACACTCAATAGCCAGAAAACAATGGGAATTGAATTTAATAGCCATTTTTCTCAAAGACAAATGAACAGCTAACTCATATATAAAAGTGATCAAGAGTACTAACCATCAGGGAAATACAAAAAAATTTACAATGAGATAATCACCCCACAAGCAAGGAGAAGTGTTGGTGAAGGCGAGAAGAAAAGGATATTTGGTAGAATACAAGGAACTCGTTGGAAAACATACTCAAAACATTGCACTCTTCCACCCTCTCATGCACTCAGGAAGCATTACAGAAATGGCTGGCAGAATGTAAGGTCTGGATGATGTGGAGAAGGGCTGAGGAATGCCATCTCCTGGCATGATACAGCCGTTGCAATCAATCGTGAGCTCACAGCAGGTGAGACTGCCTACACTGGTCCAGTACTGTGTACCCATTACAGTTAATCATGAATGGTAGAGGGCCTCAAGTGGCTATACTTGGCCCTGTTGGTTACTGATGAATTTTGGTAAAGAGTGAACAATTTTTTTTAAGTCATGGCAGAACTACTTAATGGGAAGTAGTTTCCCCCTTTTCTACGTACTGCTACCACCCTAACTTGTCTTCGATATAACTTGAGTACAGTAATGCAGAAGCTCTGTCCGATTTTCCTGCTTCCCATCTTTCCTCCCTAGACTCACTTTTTCAAAACAGAATATTAATACACAGAGGTGAGACCCTATATAGAGAACTCCACTGAGGTACTAATGGTTTTATATTAACAGACTTATTCATGTCTTACAAGTCCATAGGTATATTAGTCCTTGGCAACTTCCTGAATTCTTTTCGTAGCCTCTCTTCCCACTGGGCCACATGATCTGGGCTCTCTGGGCTTCATTTTGGAGTTCAGCACTGATGGTCAGGCCAACTGGGCATACCCAACTCCTTTACCCTCCTCCTGACTCCTGAAGAGCTCTACTCTTATATTTATTTACCTTTTACTCTTTTACATCACTCAATGATCAGGTAAATTATGACTCCTAATTGATATGACCTGAAGTAGTGGCTGTTCTACTTGATGGTTACCCATCACTCCATTGACAATATTTTATATTTCATTCATAAAAATAGAAAAAACTGCAATAAGAATAAGTGGATTGGCCAAGCTCCTAGCATTATGTTTATATAGAAGCCACAGACTTCATAATTATTTTTTAAATAGCAATGATTAAATAATGCTGATACTTGTATAAGTCTAAATCTAGTAAAAGGTACTAAATTTTAAACTTTAAATAAATGAATACATTTAGAGATGTTATATTATGTAGGCAATCACAAAATGTAGTACTCTTCTAGCTCTACCTTTTAAATTATATCACATTAATTATTCAATTTAATTTAGTGGGGTACTGGAGGCCTATTAAGCTGTTTCTTCTCTATAAAATTGACTCCATTAATTAGACCTCACATCTCTACCCTCACAGCAATGCTTCTTTGTTTGAAGAGTCTCTCTAGATTTCCTCATTAGAAGCCACTATAGACATATTCTATCCTCTGGGAAGTTTTACATATTTTGCATACAATGTACACTGTTATATTAGTCTTCTAGGCACTTGAAGAAACAGAATTATGCCTTCAAATTCTTTGTATGGAGAAGATACTTATTTACCAGAAAATGGTCATATCGTCTGTATAGGTGGAATTCACTAATGATGATAAGAACTTTTGTCCTCAAAGGAGTATGTCAGTCATAGGTAGCATCCACACTCAGCAGTGCTGATGGCGATGTCAAGCATTAAGTCCATAACCTTGTTCTTGCCTGTCACATCCTGTATATTCCCCTGCTTTGTGGTGTTCTCACAATTGCTATGGAGAAACCAAGCTTGAGTACTGAAACTGTCTGAGACAATACATAGCGCTCTGCAGAGCCAACTCAGGAACTCTGTACCAACAAGCTATTGTTGCCAGAAGAGCACTGCTTGGATTCTACGGCAGCTGTTTAGCTGTACGTGTTTGAGACCCTTTGAATACTTGAAAAGAATGGTGACAGAATATTTTTGGCCAAGATACTGAAATAGTTAAAATAGTTCCTTCCTAGAGAGAGATCGACATGGTTCTTCGTGAATAAAAGTTCATCTAGCCATCTTTTAATGATATTTTTCAATCCTAAGGAGACTTTCTCTGTCTACACTCACATACACACACACACACTCACACACACACACACACACACACAGAGAGAGAGAGGGGGGGGAGGTGCAGGTAGACAGAGAGATAAAGACAGAGACAGAAAGAGACACAGAGAGACACAGAAACATACAGAGAGAGACAGAATGCAGAGAGACATAGAGAGATCATATATTACTACAGAGTGCAACTTTTTCATATGTGTTTTCATTATATCTTTTGGAATAGACTAGAATCCAGAATATGGGACACAAAACATACCATATAAAATGTCAAAGCTTTAGGTGAGAAAACCATGATAGAAGATGGGAGCTGCTTTTACACCTTGCACTGTGAGGCAGTGATGTTTTTCTCGGTTTATAAATACCATCATAATTATGAATAATAGCTACTATTACTAGGACAAGTACTGCTTTTGTTCAAATTTTCTGCAGGATATCTGAGGTACAGGACTTCCACTTGAAGCCTAGTTATGACTTAGGTCTCCAAAGACACCTGTTTATGACCCAGTCTACATATCTTCAAATAACAAGCCTTATTCAAACTCTTCTGGATTTCAGACAGAAAACCTCAGAAATATATGGTTACAGAAATAGTCCAATAATTTTAAATACACACACAGGGTGGGGAGGGAGAGATGGAGAGAGAGAGATAAAGAGGTAGAGAGGGGGGGATGGAGAGGGAAGGAGGAAGTGTGCCATGCACTTATAATCTTAATAAGTATCTTTATATTAAAAGTGATCTTACTTAATAAACACACGCAAATTAATCCAGGGTAATGGTCAATCAGGAAGGTGTACTAGTCAACCTCAGTCTGTCTGGAAACAAACAAAAATAGATTCAGGAAGTATATGTTCTCTACTAGAAAAGCCCACTTGGGTCTTCTATAAATCAGATTTATTTTTGGTTTCCCTGCTCTCTTCTGCAGCGTCTCAGTACACACTCGGGTGGATTCCTCTCATCTCAATCACTGACTTCCTTTCTTGCAGAATTAACATTCCGTAGTTAAGCATCTCTCTCGTGCTCTTCTCTCCAGATATAGCTGCAGCCCACCTGTGGCGGCTAAACACAGGCCTCTGCTGAGAATTTGATAACAGACACCTGTGCAGTCTAAGCGGCTCTTGACTTATTTCTTTCAGAATGTGTTAATAATTGTGGCCACATTTATTTTCCTCCAGATGTGAATTAAAAATACCATAAGGACCAATTTCAGTGAGAACTTGGAAGAGGATTGAACTACTCCCTCTCCATCACTTTCCCCACCTACCATTTTACCATCTTCCAAGCTCAGCAGAGGGCACGCTCATCAATCAGAGAACTGCTGGGCAGCCCAGGAGCACACTGCAGGTGGCAGCTCTCGCAGCCCACACCTTCAAGTGCCTCCTTACCTCACTGCACAAGGCAGTAAAGATTCTGCCATTTAGATGGTAGCCATCACTTCAGGCAAATACAACAATGTCGATTGACTCAAGTATTCAAATTGGTCCCCAAAGTAGCTGTCGCAAGGCAGGGCCATAATCCACTCTGTCATTTATGTCCCCTAGAAACACAATTTAATCAACATTTTCAGCCTTTCTAGCATCTGCCTTTCCTTAGCTTAATATGTAAAATATCTAGTCAATTTGTGAGACAGCGAATCTGTCATTAAAGTAAGTTATTCTCAGTTTTCAAATGCTCTTTGCCATAAAGACTGGTTCTGCACTGTACATTTCTGACGATTTTTTTTTAATTTTTTTGTACACAGTTGGCACATTTTTATCCATGTGAGAGCAGATCTCCTTTTACAGGTTAACTCACAGCCAGAACTGCTATCGATTTTAAAAGCTTGTAAGGGAAGAAATTCATAGAATCAGCTGGCAGTTAAATCACAAGTTATGTTCTGCACGGTGTTCTTCAACCGACTTCAAGAACTGCCATGCCCAGTAAGTCACACCTTGACTCATGCAAGCATCACAGTAGATTCCTTGTTCTGTGCTCATCTCCATGCACACGCATCCCTTATATATCAAAAACTGTATAAAAATATATGAACATGAAGTCATAGAATAACATTAGCCTCCGGAAGATCCAAGAACAGCACTGACAAAGGATTAAGAACAGGATTGATTGCTCCTTTTTTTTCCTCTTTTTTGCAGTCCTCTGCCCTTTACTTAGCAGCCAGGTTTCATTTACTAAAGGAGCTCCCTGTGAAAGAGAGAAAAGGAATAACTAGGACCCAGAAGGATAAATTATGTCTCTCACTCAGAAATGCTAAGTGCTCTCCTTGCTTCACGCTGTACATGAGAAATATGGATGTCTGAGCATTGTGTTCCTACAGCGCTCCTCATGGTTATGATAATACAGTGATTTTTCTGATTTGCTATTCCATTCTCACCCTAGGGAAGGACAGCCAAGCTCCAGAAGGAACTCTGTCTGCTTTTGATAAAGATTCTAAACTCAGAAAGGAACTTCATTCATGGAACAATCGGATGTTAGGCTCCCTGTGTTTTCTAAAATACTAGACAGTAGAAGAAAATACTTTACCCTACATTTCTGAAAAATGGTTCTAATTGGGCAAGCCACCCAAGGTGCAAAGGAAAGAATAATCGCAGGACAAGGGTTGATTAATTCACAAAATATTAAGTTTTAAATTGTATACGTGAGGTGGAGGATGGGTCTGTACATGTGACCACAGGGACCAGAGTTGTCAGATTCTCTTGTAATCTGAGTTACAGATTGCTGTGTGACACCCTATCTCAGTGTTGGGGATTAAATTCAGGTCCTATGCAAGAACAGTGCATGCTCTTATTTACTGAGTCATATTTCTAATCCATTGTTAGGAAACTTTGATTCTAAGGCTTGTGGTTCAAGCAGAGGAGATGGCTCAGGTGATCATGGTTCTGACAGCTCAAAGTCGGTCCCTGCAGCCATGTAAAAAAGCAAGATGTGATGGCATGTCCCGGTAACCCCAACATCCGCACAGCAAAATGAATCTCCCTGAAGCTCACTGGACAACTCATCTGGAATTCATAGTGCTGCAGCAAAACCAAGAACGTCTCTGCCTCAATAAAGCAAAGGTAAGAACTTATTCTCTAAGAATACCCTCTGACCTCTCTACTGAAGCCAAGCCCCTACCAAATCACGCATGTGCACACAATCTCAATAAAATAAATACAATGAAAATAAAGCTTGTGATCCAGCTTTTTGTTGTTTTTTCTCTCTCAGTTTGGTGATGCCAAGGACCAGACTCGGGGCCTTGTCCATGATAAGCAAGTAGTCTATCACTGAGAGATCTTTCCTGGCCCAGGTTAGGCATTCGACAGGGCTAGTCTGCTTCTGTTAGAGCACATTAATTTCAACAGTCACTCTGCGCTCTCTTCTTATAGATTTCTTTGTTCCACCTTGCCCTCTCTTGTTTTGAAGCAGGCAGAATAATTATTACACAATATCTGATACATCATATCAAATTTCTGTGGAAGAAAAGGCAGAATTCACAAAGAATGGAGGCTAAATTCAAAATTCTTTGTTATATCAGTGACTTCCTATTTGACTTTTACGATCACAATTTGTCATTATCTGTCTTCCTCCTTCTCCTCCTCTTCCTCTTCCTCCTCCTCTTCTTCCTCTTCCTCCTCCTCTTGTTCTTCTTCTTCTTCTTTTTCTTTTTTGAAATTTCCACTAAGGTTTTTATTATTTATGAAGGTTTAATTTTTATTCCAAAATAATTTTTATTCACTTTACATCCCAATCACAGCCCCCTTTCTCTTTCCAGTACCACCCTTATAATTCCCTCCCCCATCACCCTCTTCCCTTCACCTCAGAGATGAAGAAGCCCTCCTTTGGAAATACCCTACCATAGTGCATCTAGTCCAAGCAGCACTAAACACATTCTCTCCCACTAAAGCCCAACCAGGAAGTTCAGTTAGGGAAAGGGGATCCAATGGTAGGCAACAGAGTCTAAGACAGCCTATTTCAACTCTTAGGAGAACCACATGAAGACCAGACTTCACATCTGCTACATATCTGTAGGGACCTAGGTTCAGCTTGCCCAGGTCGTTAGGTTAGTGGTTCAGTCTCTGTAATCCCCCAGTGATCCCAGGTTAGATGGATCTGTAGGTCTTCTTATGATGTTCTTGATCCTTCTGGCTTGCTCAATTCCATCCCCAACTCTTGCACAAAACTCCTAATCTTTGACTATGGGTCTCTGTTTCTATCTATGGATGGATGAAGCCTCTCAGGAGAAAAATATGCTATATTCCTGTCTTCTAGCACCATAGTGTTATTAATATTATCAGCGTTTGGCTCTCATGTAGAAGAATGCAAATAGATCCATATCTATCACCCTGTGCAAAACTCAAGTCCACCTGTATCAAAGACCTCAACATACTAAATCTAAAAGAAGAGAAAGTGGGAAAATGACTCGAACTCATTGGCATAGGAGACAAATTCCTGAACATCAATAGCCAAGGCAATAAGATCAAAAGTTAATAAATGGAATCTCATGAAACTGAAAAGCTTTTGCAAGGTTAAGGAATGGAAAAAGTGCAGGATAACCATACTACAATCCACAGACCAAAGGAAACTGGATAACAAGGAGGACCCAAGGAAGGATGCCTGAATCTTACTCAGAAAGGGAAACAAAACAGTCATCAGAGGTAGGTGGAGAGAGAGAACTCAGTGAGGGAAGGGGTGAGGAAGGGAACAGGGAAGAAGATCAGGTATGAGGAGAGGGGCTGCAGGAGTGGGCTAGCAATGAAAATGGAAATCATCAGTATGGTGATCCTAGTTTCTACCAGCAGGAACTAGTGGAGAAAGGTTGACTTAAACCCACCCACAAAACCTTCAACCTGAAATTTGTTCAGTTCACAAGATGCACAGGAATAAAAATGAGCAGAGACTGAGAGATCAGCCAAACAATGACTGACTTACTTGTTACAAGTCCCACGTGAGAGGGCCACTTTCTTCTTAATTCCTTACCAACATGAATTTTATTTGAGACTAAAATAGAGGTGCAGAAAATGATAAATGCAATGGGCAGACATGACTTGCCCTGCTCCTCTGGTAGCATTTTATAAACTACTCATTTTCAGATCATAGATAAAACTTATAAATGACAGAGCATTGTACTGGCTTGGCTATGTCTAGAATAGACTCTCTCTCTGTTTCTATAGCATTTCAGTCTTGTTGAGCTCCACTGCCCTGTTGCCTTTTCCATTGACTCTACATTATTTTGAAAATAGTTTCTGTTTATTTTGTTTCTCAGCACATCTCAGTGACTGGTGAGAGGATGAATATATATGAATGAATGAGTAAACATGGGTTATTAAAGTCTAAAGCAGAAGCAGTAAAGATAGATAGTGGACATACAACATATTATGTCACCCTAAAACGATTGTTTTAATGTTAGATAAAGAGCATCTCCTTTGGACTGTGGAGAAAGCCATGAATTAAGTGCTTGTCATGCAAGTACAAGGACCTAAGTTTGAATTCAATCCCAAGAACCCATGTAAAGAGAGGTACAGCACGGTACGTCTACTATCCGGACTTCTACAGTGAGATGGATGGTAAAGTCAGACTAATTTCTGAAAGACTGTGAGTCAACTAGCCTGGCATACATGGCAACAACCCTGCTTGAAAGGAGGTGAAAAGCCAGCTACTGATACCAGGGACTGTCCCCTGTTCTCTGGCATGCATGTTTCCGCAGTCACACGCAAGCATTTAAAATACTTTTCTTTAAGTGGGATCATTTGGAGCACTATAGAAGGTATCGTCCTAAAGTTACAGATTTCTTGCTGGACTTTAAACATTCTGTGAGGGGCCCTCATAAGGACAGACTCTGTGTGCTGCAAATGCAGTCAGACATTCATTGGGAGAATTTCTGAGGAATCCAGAATTATTCCATACCATGTCAGGAGGCAGCATATGCAGGCTAAAATGAATCTGTTCTTCATAAATTCTCAAATTAGCTCAAACTATGAAAAACATGATTCTATTTATACACACAAGATGAGTATCATCAAGTACTGCAATGGACAGACATTTTAGAGTCTTTTTCTTGACTCCACATCATGGTTCATGACTCCTAAGATCAAATTTGTGCTTCTCTGCAGAGACCCAGGGAGCAACTGGAATGGTTTAATCCCATTATCACCTTTGCTAGATTTACAATCACAGAGGATATATGAGAACATGCCCAGAGGATTTAAGTGCAAAGGGAAGACCTATTGTAAATGTAAGTGGAGTCTTAGCATATGCAGGTCTCAGAGTGAATAAAAGTAGAAGGATAAAGTCATAAATGTCTGACATTCTCCATTCTCTGCATCCTGCTCTGATTTGATATGATAAAGCCTCGAGGTCCTACTGCATGTCCACAGCCAAGTGCCAGTACCGGCCATGACACACCATCCCCTCAAAGTGTGAGCAGAAATGAAGCCCTTCTACTTTCCACTGCTTCTTGTTGGAAATTTGGTCCTAAAAATAAGAAAAGTAATAGAGCTGCTCTCAACGTCTCAGTTAAACCAAGCATGACAGGATTTGAAAATTCCCCCAAACCTCACTTGGATTCTCAACCCTTTTGTTTAATAAGTGTTTATTGAGGAAGAGTTGAGTGTCAAACAAAGCCTGGGAGTCCAACAGTGATCATGATGTTTTTTCATTCTCTCTGCCCTGTGGTCTTTTAAGTTCTAATAGAATCCTTGGAGATGAAATGGAACCTGGGTAAAATCTTATTGAAGAAATAGCTTAACTTGAGATTGAAGACAAACTATAGTTATAAAAGAAATAAATTTTTCTTTTCCAAAATCCTGTAAAATCAACAAACTCTAAGAATTTGGGTCTGGAATCAACCCTAGATGGTCCAGGTCTGTTTTCACCACTAAGCAGCTGGGGAAACTGAGGCACATTATTGTGCCTCTAGATTTCGGTTTTTCACTATAACATTAGGACAATTTTTGTTAAACAATTAATTTTTTAAATGTTCTCCATGATAATAATTTAAATTCTGAAATTATTAAAAATTCAAAGTATCTTAATTTGCAGATGATATGAATATATCATCCTAAAAAATTCACTTGGGAAATCCTTTCAGCATTTATCCTTGATAAATACTTTCAGCACAGTAAATGGTTACAAAATTAACTCATAAAACTTAGTAGTTCTCCTATATAAAAATGAGAAACCAACTGAGAAAGTAATCAGGGTACAACACGTTTCACATTAGCCTCAAATAGCATAAAGTATCTTGAGGTGACTCTAACCAAACAAGTGAAAGTCTCACATGATAAAAACTTCAAGCTTTTGAAGAAAAACTTGACAAAGATAGAAGATGGAAAGATCTCCCATACTCTTGGATTGGTAGAATTAATATAGTAAAATTGGCCACCCTACCAAAAACAATCAACAGACTAAATGCAGTCCTCATCAAAATTCCAACACTGTTCTTAATAAATCATGAAAGGTCAATTTTCACTTTGATAAGCACACACACACACACACACACACACACACACACACACGATAGCTAAAACAATCCTAAATAATAAAAGAAAGGATATGGTATAGGCATATAGCCAACATATTGATAAATGTTGATAAATTGAAGACCTATGCATAAACCCACTCATTCATGGATGCCTGAGTTTTGATAAAGAAGCCAGAAATACACACTGGAAAAGAGAGCATCTCCAACAAATGGTGCTGATCAAACTGTGTGGCTACATGTGGAAGAATGCAAATAGATCTATATCTGTCACTTGGTACCAAACTTCAAGACCTCAGCATAAGAGCAGCCATACTGCACCTGACTGAAGAGACAATGAGGGCTGCCTGGAAAACTTGGACATAGGGAAAGACTTTCTGAACATAACACCATTAGCGTAGTTGGGACCTCGTGAAACTGAGGTCATGTATTCTGCCTGGCAAAGAATACTATCACTCAGACAAACAGCAGTCAATTGAATGTGAAATAGTTTTTATCAACCATGCATCTGATACAGGGATAATTTCCAAAATATGTAAACAACTCCTGAAAATAGAGATCAAGAAAATGTATAACTCAATTAAAAAATGCCATACAAATCTAAAGAGAACGTTTTCAATAGAGGAAACACAAATGGTTGAGAAACAATTAAAGAAATGTTTAACATCCTTAGCCCTCAGGGAAATTGAAATCAAAACTACTTTGAGATTTCACCTTATTCCTGTCAGAATGGCTAAGTTCAATAACTCAAGTGACAGCTCCTGCTGGTTAGGTTGTACAGCAAGGGGAACAAACACTCCTTCATTGCTGATAGGAGTGCAAACTTGTACATCCACTATGGAAATCCAAATGGAGATTCTTCAGAAAATTTGAAATCAAACTACCTCAAAAGTCAACTATACTAGTATTAGTCATATACCCAAAAGATGTTCCATCCAACCACAAGGACACAAGGACACTTGCTCAACCGTGCTCATTGTGGCTTTATTCAAAATATCCAGAAACTGTAAACAACCTAGATGTTCTTCAACCAAAAAAAAATAAGAATGGATAAAAAAAATGTGGTACATTTACACAATAGAATATTTCTCAACTCTAGAAGAATAACAACATGTAATTTGATGGCTAATGGATGACAAACAGAAAAAAAGCATCCTGAGTTAGGTAAACCAGACCAAGAATTATATGTGATGTATTCATTCATAAAGAGATAGTATCTATTAAGTCAATTATAACCAAGCTACAATTCATAGACTGAAAGTGTTTAGGTAAAGCAGAGGTGTCTAGGGGCTACACAGGCACTTCTTTGGGAGGGAAAATTAGAAAAGATGTTACAGGCAGACTTAGATGAGTAGGAGGGGAAGGAAAGGATCTTGGAGGGGGTATAGAATAGAGGTAGAGAGTGCCAGGAGAGATGGCTGGGATTGGGGGTCATTTGGTGGGGGTAGTATAAAAATCTAATGTAGTAAGAACTTTCTAGTATATATTAAAATGGTCCTCATTATGACTGTTAGTAATGGTGGATACAGAATTTCAACTGGCCTTCTCTTGATCAGTGGAAGTTTTCAGTGGAAGGAATGTTTGCTTTCAATAGAGTTGCTGGCCAAGGAGTTCTCCTGGAAACCCCCAAAGAGCCCAAGCTGTTGCTAATCCAAAAGGCTGCTTTCTGCTAATTGACAGTGGTGTCTCATTGCCAAGGACAACAACCACAAAACCTATAGACCATGGAGAGAAGGCATGCTAGTATCAACATGGGCCTCTTCCCCTATGTTTTAGTCTTTTTGGTATAGAAAGGTAACCAACAGGTTACCAAAAGAGAAAAATAGCCACCATCCTAACCAATACATAAAGAACTGTTCAATATCCTTAGTCATCAGGAAAAGGCAAATCTACTTTGGGATTCCATCTTGCACATGTCAGAATGGCTAAGACAAATAATACAAATCATATCTCATGCTGACAATTATGTTGAGCAAGAGAAATACTCCTCCATTGCTCGCGAAAGTGTATAAGGCTGCTATGAAAATCAGTTTGACGATTCCTCGGAAAGATAGAATGGATCAACCTCAAGATCCAGCCAAACCACTCTTAAGCATTTACCCAAAGGATGCGCATCCTACCACATGGGCAACTGCTCAAATTTGTTCACTGCTGCTCTAGTCATAATAGCCAGAAGTTGGCAACAATCTAGAAGTCCCTGAAAGATAAATATGTATTTGCTTATATCTGGATATTAGCCATTAACTAAATGATAGCCAAGTTATAACCCATAGATCCATAAAAGTTAGGTGTAGAGGAAGCGACAGGGCAGACAGACACATAAATCTCCCTTGGAGGGTAAAATAGAAGATCTTATGGTCAGACAGGAGTCTAGTGGGGCAGAGACAAGACAATTTAATAGAAATTTTGCCTTATAGAGTTATAGTAGGACTTAAATTAAAACACAAGGAAATCATCTGGTTATGAGAAAAATACAACAACATTAAATATAACTTCTTTCTTCAAATATTCATTCATGAATCACATAAGGGTGAATTTTCCTACTTTCTGTGTTTTCCCCCTTTTTATGGTTAAATTCACATAGACATAAAAGGGAAACTTTTATTGCTTGTTATTTAATCTCACGTCAAACCATAGAAATACCTCTCATCCCTCTGCTCACATCACCTCTAAATAGAAAACCTTATTTGAATATATATATACATATACATATGTGTGTGTGTGTGTGTGTGTGTGTGTGTGTGTGTGTGTGTGTGTGCTGCATTTGGAGATCTGGGTCCATTAAGTCTACTTGATGAAAGAAATGCATCTGGTAGGAAGTAGGAAGTTGGGCTGGAGAGATGATGGCTCAGTCGATAAAAGCTGGGTTCATAACCAAAATGCTCCAGAGAAAACAAACTGCAACATTTCATGGAAGTTGATCCTATAAAATGGGAATATTCCTTCTGATCACTGTGAGTTAGCCCATTGCCAGGCAAACTAAAATGAACATCTTTTAAATATACTCAGAATTCCAATTAAATGATTATTCAAACAAATCACCACAACCTTTGAAAGTGTATTTATTTGCTATTACAAACTTTATACCCAGAAAATATATACACAGAAGCATTAATATTTCCCCATCTGAGAGTATGGCCATAGAAATGGATATCAGCTTTCCTTGCAGTGATCTCTGGCCTCCGGTGACGTCACTTCTAATTGTGAGGTGTCAAATTTGAGTTTACAGTCTGTTTATTAGCCCAATCAAAGCTCTGGAAACTCTTTACTTCCTGAAATCATGTCATTAGCCAATGACTGGAAGTCCAGGGATGAAAATATTCACTTTTAAATATGATTTATTTGTGGCTCACATGGGACTGGTAGATTCATTTGTATGTTTTTTTTATTACCACACATTCTTAACAGATATTATATATATTGCATCCAGAACAGGTATGCATTAAGCCTTCAAAACTAATGGCTCAAATTATTCCTCCCTTCATCTAATATCTAAGGTTATTCCTGGAAGAGTTGCAGAATACTCTATATTTTACACAATTTAATATACTAAGAGACAGAAATAAAGTCAATTTTTGTCTTATAGATAACACTTAAGTTATACCTAACTTTCTTTAATGGACTTATTTGAATAAAAGAAATGAGAAATAAATCAGGGGTTTTTGCTTCCTGCCTTGTTTTTGAGGAATTTGAAGTATTTTATATTTTCACATTTGCATAGAATTTTATACATTATTTGAAAATTACTTTGCTTTGCCATAATTTTCTGAAATTTAGTGGATGAAGGGTATACCAGCACACAGGAGGGTGACTGATGCTAGAGAGTTGCTAAGAGTCTAAAACTAGCCTGAGTTACAGAGCAAGACCTTCCAACTCCCACCCCAAAATGATTAAATCCTATTTTATTCTATTAGGTACATATTGCTTTTGAATACACATTTTACTTGTCAACGCCTTCTGGAAAAGAATTACTGGTGAGCCTCTCTATGAGAATGTCTTAAGCTTGCTCAGTGTCCCTTCCCAGTCAGGCAAAACCACTTCTTTAATTTGTGCAACAGGGTAGAAAGAGGAGGCTGGCCCAAACTTTCAAGATGCTTCCAATTGAATTGCCTCCAATTCAAAATCTTCCAAGGATTTTAAAAGTGTTGTTCTGTGGTTTCAATGTTCATATTTTAATATTAATGTCAAGCATCTTTATTTTTTTTCTTCATGATATAACCATGAATGAGAGTAGTGGTCCATGGCAACAGAGGACCATAAATATGTAGTACCGACTCGATTCTTAGAAAGCAGAGAATGCCAATACCCTCAGAGTAGTACACTGAGGTAGATCTGGTAAAGGCAGAAGAATTATTAGTAGAGGCAAAGGACGTAGGCGAAAACTTACACATTCTGCTCAGAATGTGTTTTCTATATAATGATAAAAGTATTTAATATGTACTAGAACAAAATGACTAACATTTTAAGATTTTATATACTAATCAAATAGCCATATTACTACTAAATTTGAGATAACATTTGAGAAAAGTGAACATTTATATCTTTCGTAGTATTAGACACCTGTTGACTCACACTTGTTAGACTTAATATTTTTAATTAGTTGTGATTTTTCTCTTGCATGAATGGAATATGCATGAAGAAGAAACTATAGCTTGAATGTTGAATGTCAATATGTACTGTGATTCCGTCCTCTCTCCTTGAGAATTGTGAAGAAATATAATCAATTTTTCATCAATGGATAAACATATATAGGAAAGGATATATATGGAAATTTTGGACAAATTGTTCCATTGGGAAAGAATATATCAAAATAAATAAGCTAGGCACAAAAAACTAAATATTACATGGCCTCACCTATATGGAAAAATTTGTAGTCGAGCTTATCAAGTCAGAGGTTGCCAAAGCCTGGAAGAGAAAAAAGGAGTAGTAAAATTATTGCTTAAAAGAGCCAACATTTCAGCTACTCAAATGAAATAAGATCAAGAAATGCATTGTATAGCATGGTGACTATATCTACTAAGGATAACATTCTTAAAAATTAATAATAGATAATGTTTAAAGTATCTTTATCACAATTGTGAGTTTGCAGTAATAAATATTTTAATTAGATCATTTGAGCCACTTTGCAACAGCTATAAATTGCAAAACAACATACTTTATATAACATACACATTGTACTTGCCAAGTAACAATGAAGTTATTAACACATAGCAAAAAGAATTTAAAAAGAAACAAAAATAGAAGGCTTTCTTCTTACAATGAAGCTACATGCCCAATAATAGGACTGATAGAGCTCACAGTTGCTGAAGAAATTTTAAAATGGTGAATTTTTTACTATAATAACTATAAAAATTTTTATAATGATCCTGTAGAATGCTGTTATATTTATCTTGAAAAGTCCATACTAATGCAACAATTTTTAAAGAAAAATATTAAATATGTACCAAATACATTAATAACATGAATGTCTACAATAATACAAATGATAAAGAACAGCTCAGGCCCACCAAGAGGGCAAGACAAATTACCTATAGCTCACACGTAACAAGGCACAATGCAACTGGTTGAAATAATGTTTTTTATTCTGATGGCGTTCTATAAATATTTTCAAATGTATGAAGAAGAGACAATTGTGTTTGTTAATTATCTTAGAACACTTCAAAATCACCATGCAAAATATCACAGAAAAGACAAATTATAGTCAACAGAAGTGTATTCTGCTCATGGTTTTAGAAGCTACAATATTCAAGAACACGGTGTCCGCAAACAGTAACGGCCATCTTCTACTTATAATATACCTGAGAGCATCACCACAGGGTAAAACACAGAGAACAGGCATTCATCTTCTGTCCTGTTCTTAGAAATTCCCTGTTCCCATCTGCTATGAGTCTATCTTCACCTTATGTAACCCTAAGCCTCCCAAAGACTTCACTTCCAGATATTTGATTATTAGGTTTGTAATATATAACCCTTGTGGGGATACATTTAAACCATATCCTTGAAATATACATATGGAATAAAAAACAGTTCACCAAGATACTAGTGATTGTTTTCTACACATAGAGAAGGTCTTAGTAGATGTAAATGCTCTCCCATGCCTTTGGCCAAGAGATTGGCTATCTTCTTTTAGAAATTCATGAAATGTTACATACTTTCCATTTGTCTTCAACTCTGAATATGAAATTATCTGTGGGAAGTGGGGAGGAGATGATGATTGGGCCGTAGATCTCAACCCATCTCCTTCCCAAAGCACCATGATTGGAATGTAAGTAGCTCTTTATAATATTATACTACTAATAACACTATATTATTAATATATAAATTATATAACAACAATAAAATCCCCATTTTAAAATTTCTTCAGCAACTGTGAGCTCTATCAGTCCTATTATTGGGCATATAGCTTCATTATATAATAACAATAACAATAACATTATATAATAACAATAACATGACTTCAAAATAAGTTATAGGACTTTGAACTCCTGTCTTGGAATTTCCAATACCTCAAAAGGATTCAAAGTATATTTGGTTTACTTTGAATACTTTGGTCTTTCAGGCAATGTCTACCTGAGTACAAAATTTTAATCCCAAGGGATGGTATATGGCCTTATATATGTAGTTTTGCCTCTCCAAATCTCAGTTTCTCTCAACATAGCATGTAAAATAGATAGATATTAGGTTGGGAAGTTATTTATGTTAAACACTTACAGAGCATAGAAGGTATTTAACATTGCTCATCTTTGGAGAGAAGAGATTTATGAACATGTTCAATCCTTCGGAACTGTATCAGGACGTGTTGCCCTTGGAGAATGGATGTTTCCTTCATCATCATACAAGAGAGCCATTTGTTTAGAAAATCTTCACAGGCAGCAAATATTTGACACTCACAATTATTCATGACCTGAACACACCTCTGCATTGTTACACCTAATACAGAAATTTTAAGTCTTTTTATTCTTGGATTTTGAAGTCTATTTTCTCCTGTTTGCGTGGAGAACAAAACTTTCTATTTCTGAGTATCTGTAATTGTCTGGGTTTCCCAATTATACAAATCAGATGTTTCTTTTTCTTTTTTTAATTTGGATTACAAGGGATCAAACGTTTAATTATTTTATGTTGTAAAGACTTCTTAAAAACCTAGAAAAACAAGCAGGCCTCATAATTTCACCAAGTTTGTGAAACTTTTCTTACACGTAGAGGGCATGGAATCTATTCTTTCCCACAGAAGAGGGCAGCTGACTAACTTGTAAAAGCTGGTTCTGCTCTCTTTGCTGCACGGAAGATGCTGGAGTTGCCTTTCATAGCACTTAAGACCTCTCTAAGTAGTTTGCAGTGTTTCTTAACTAACGCTGGTATGAAATGTTTGTCAAGATAACTGTGAGTTCTTAAATATGATTCTGGAATGACAGAAGACGTTCCGTCCTTTGCTTCTGTGAATCTGAGTTTTGCCATCTCCCCCTCCTCTCTCCTCCACCCTTATTAGTTTTGTGTCTATACCTAAATTTTTACTTTGACCTTTCTGTTTGAAGAATAAAAAAAAAGACACTGCCTATTTTATTATATTTGATTTTAGAAATTCAGTGAATAAGCCTTTATTGTTTATTTATTTTATTTAGTCTTTATACTCCAACTGAATCACCAATAACCTTCATATTTCATTGTTTAAATATATATACCATGTGAGTGTGCTATTTTCACTGAAAGCATTATTTATTGAGGCATGGATTATACAATGCTTCGAAAATATAGAACAGGGAACCTACGTAAGACGAAAATGAAATGAAAGCTTTGAAATTATAATTATAGCCACTTTGTTTGAGGCTTGCAAAATAAGTCTGTGTGTCATAATTTCCTGGCGATGTTGAAAGTCCAGACCTATATCCAGACGTAAGTGACTTAGGAAAAATGTTTGCAGGTGATAGCTAAAACGGGATGGACTTAGAAGGAGTGGCAGGGGGCTAAGCTTACATGGCTCTGGGCATACGGCATCCTTCAAAATAGAGAACAGGAATCATCTTGGCTCAACATCCAGTTGGAAATCTTGTCATCAAAGAAGGAAGAAAATAGATGGTATTTCCTTTTAATGTTAGTAGTTGTAATGACACAAATCATTCCCCAGAATTTTGTTTGCTACCTTCTCTATCGCTGGGACAGATGGTCCAGGATAAATAATTCACTGTAAGAAACATTTTCTTTGGCTCTCACCTTAAGGTCATGGTCTTCAGCTTAGTTTAATATGAGATGATGGTGAACACAGTCATAATGTTGGTAACCACATGTGGAAGAAAGTTGTTTCACCTCACAGTAGAGAGGAAGGAAAGACAGAGTGAGAGAATTGAAGTAGCCTTGTTCGAGATACAGCCCCAATTCCAAACCACTATGATCTATTTCCTCCTCCTATTTTCGAAGCCTTTAGACCTTCCTAATACTGAGCCTCCATCTGAGGAACAGTTTAGCATTTACCTCTGGAGAACATCCCACATTAACAAATTTAAAGTTCATTTTTTTTTTAAATAATGTCAGTACATTTAAGCCTGCTCTAAAAAGGTAGGGCAGGTATTTAGCAATTTATCAAAATTTCCAGGTTCCTATATCTGTAGTTAGTTTGATAAACCCCCGAGGAAGCATGTATTTCACAATGAACAGATAACAAACATGGTGGGAAGCCCTAGGGCCCGAGATATGCTATCACTTGCTTTCATGGTAAGCAAATGTCAACACTTGTTTATCTTTCTCTTTGAACATTAGGCCCATGGGAAGCCACAGATATTTTCACACCACTTTGAAAAAGAAATACAGTAAGTTAATGTAATAGTTGCCATTTTTACAAATCTAAACAGAATACCTGCACCACTAGCACTGAACTGAACGAGAACCAGTTTGTGTGAGAGTTATTCTCAAAACTATTTGGTGACAACTTTGTCTCTGTGTACGGCTAAAATAAATTATACAATTATACAGCAATTGTATGAGAGCATCTTCTGTCTCTATGGATTAATAAGGCATCCTTATACATAATCATGTATTTTCTTGTCTTGTATATTTATGCTGAAATTAATGGGCTAGTTAGTTGTGAAATTCACGTCAAAATTCTGTACAAGTGTAGGTGAACGACCCACAGAAACACCAATGAATTTACCTGTTTCATGGCATTGGAATAAATACGAAGAAAGTTAACTCTGATTGGGTCATTATTACAATATCCAACATTAACATTTTTCTTTTGTAATGTGGTGTTTTATGAAAATCATATGCTTTGGACTTACTAGATACTATCTTACTCGGTCATGTATTTGTAAAATACCAAGAGAGAACACAGTCATTTAGAATTTGGAAAACAAGCTATATTGCACGTGTCAAGAACATTGAGCTTTGAGAGGATGCCAGGGGATGGTTTCAGTCAGTTTTTGCCAGACAAAGAAGCAGAATATAATTATGGATGACAGATAGATATTCAAATGATAGATAACAGATATAGGATTTATTAGTGGAAATGAGCTCACAGTTGTAGAGACTAAGAAGTACTATTAAATGCTCTGTTTTAGCAGTAGGATTAGGGAAGTGGCCTCATTTGGCTGTTCAAGTCTGAACTCCTCAGGAGTTCTCATTAATAAAGGGCAAGAGAAGAGGGCATCTCAGCCTCAGGAGAAGAGGTGTGAACTCTTTTTCTCTGCCTTTTGTTCTGTCAGAAACTCCCCTTGCTACATGGTAACCACTCAGTGGACCACAGATTTTCTTCACTCTGTCCCTGAACCCACGAAGCCATCTCTTACAGACACACTCTTAAGGATCTATCTAGAAATACTGTACTCGCAGCTATGAGCCCTTTAATCCAAGCAAAGTGACATCTAACTGCCATCTAACCTGGGGCCTCCAGTTCGTTATATCTGAGGGACCCTAAGGGCTTTTCCAGTCCCATCCCTCCTTACAGCTTCCCCCTCCCACCTGGGGACAAGGCTATGCCGAGTTCCAATATCTACCCATAGGGACATTCGGACATTCTACAGTTAAAAAAAAAAATTCTCAGAATGTACTGAGTGACCCTCTCAAAAGTGCCAGGTAGAGATCAAATGCTCAAATGCCTGTCAGGCTTGCTAGCCAATAGATTTAAAGGTCAATATGCTTAGCCAATAAGTTTGAGCTATAACCTTGATGATGTAACCTGTGCCCCTAAAAAAGTATAAAAACTGCTTGTAATAGCCAGCCAATCAGGGTTGCCTTCTAGACGCTCGCCAGGAGGGGCAAATTGAGGGTCAACCCAACCCACCAGAAAAATAAACCTCTTGCTTTTGCACTGAACTCCGTTCTCGTGTCTCACTTGGGTGGTCTCCTTGTAATCAAGACTCACTTTGAAAAGCCTTACACATCTCCACGTCCAAAGTAGCCACTCCTCCTCTCTTCTCCTCTCAGACCTGGAAGTCCCACCTACTCCTCGCCCAGTGATTGGTCCCCTGAAATCTTTATTCATTAGGGGGAGGTCCTTGCCCTAGAGAGTCAAGTTGCTAGGACGCTGGATTCCATTCCCCACTGCAGCCGGACAGGTTTCCTCTGTTTTATAGCTCGTCTTTTTGTGGGGGTGAACGTAGAGCTTCATTGGAAATATATTGCTATTCAAGGTATTTCAAGTAAACATGTACCGTCATTATTTCACATATCCTTGTCCCCAGCAAACAATAGCTTGTTTTATAAAATGCCCTTCCCAAGACCCCCGAATCAACTCAGACTGAGACAGCCTGTCAGAGTAGAGTCGGAAACATTCATAATGTAATATCCTTCCGTGGTACGACTGAGGGAAAACAATGACAAAGTCTCTAGCTTTACTAGCTCGTAGTTTACATGAAAACTACTAATTTTTGGAGGCCACAGAGGTAGGCAACACATTATTTGCTAACGTCTTTGCTGTAGGTTACGCCCGTGGAATGTGGGCTCCTTGATCACTTTCTAGAAACTCAAAGTTTGTTTTTGCTGAAAACAATGTCTCTTCACTCTGATCTGCAAATGTCTGTTGGGCAGATGGAGCTGAACGACTATTTTGGTGTCTGTCTCCTTTGCTGCCATGATCTTCCTGCCAGATCCAGCTCGACTCTTAGTGACCACATGCTCAACACTGGCAGGGAAGTGTTTCCTTCCGACCTGGAAATGCCATACCACAGGAAGAATGAGAAGAGGCAATACAGGTTCTCCTCCCTTTTTGCAGACCATTTCTCTCCTTAGCGATCTCTGGCTTCTGTATGTGACACTCCAAGCCTCGTGGATCAGAGAAACCGATTTGTTAGCAAAGCTTCCTCTTCTCCACTTGTGACCACGAAATAAAGCCTTTCTTTACCCCCCAGAATTCTTTTCTTGAATATTGTTCATTCTAGGAGATGAGCTACAACACCTGGGTCCAGAAATATATTGTTGTTTATTTTATGTAATAACCTATGGCATAACATTTATTATTTCAAATTACACACACACACACACACACACACACACACACACATATACAACGTTTCTCTTTGTACACATGCCATCGTGGATCTGCTCAGTATGTTTCCTTGAAAGAAGAAATATTGTCAGTAATGAACATTTATATATTTCTTTTTCTTCATAGCACTCCAAGAACAACAAGAGCAACAGAGCAACAAGTCTAGTATAAAATTCACATGGGAGTGCTATTATAAGCAATCCAGAAAAATTCATATACACTGGAGGATGGGTGTTGGTTTCAGGAAAGCACTTACCACCTTATGCTGGGGACTTGATCACTCAGAGTTTGGTATGCGTGGGGGTCCTTGAATGAAGGTCTCATCAAGTGACAGCAAACGACAACTTTTATTCCAGGGATATTTTCATGAATGGTTAGCTGAATATTCTGATATGTAACTTACAGAGAGAGGGAGCCGGATGCTTACATACATTCATATGTAAAATAAATCAGTGACCATTCATTAAAGTGAATGTGCACTTGGAATATGTGACTTCATTTCCTGACCGAAACAACTTAAAAATAACACAAAAATATATTTAAATTAACTCACACTAGCACAGTGTGCGGAGGGAGCCAGCATGCTACCAGTAAAGCAGAAATCGTAAACAATATTTATAAACAGAGTAAATTGATAGGTTTATCACAACAGAAATGACTTGAAATTTTGCAAGTCTAATGGGTTGGAGTTTTTTTCTACTCTTCTGGTTCAACTGACAAAAGCAATCTAGCGTGTCACCTTCTTTAATTTTGTGTTCTGCATCGAGTACCAGTTAATATCAATGTTTTGTTTCTAATGGCTATTCATCGAATTGTCTATTGATTTTTCTTCTTTTTTGTGAAAATCATATAGCAGAAGTTTACTGTTCATATTTCATGTATTTTTGTTCTTCATATCACTTAAAACAAAGTGATTATATTGATTATATATGTATATATTATGTATAATGTTTATCAGAATATTTGTTTTTCTCTAATTACTGTATCATAAAAGAGTATGAATTATTTGTTCACAAAAGATAAATGATAACATATGTCGCACATATGTTTTTCAGTTTCCTATTTGCTTTACATATTAGTTCAGGCTATGTTTCTCAACCTGTAGGTTGGGACCCTTTTTGAGTCAAAATACCATTTCACTGGGGTCACTTAAGACCATCTGCATATCAAATATTTACAATATGATTCATAACAGTGGAAGAATCAGTTATAGCAATGAAATTATTTTTGGCTTGGCTATCAATCACAACATGAGGAACTGTGTAAAGGATCGCAGCATTAGGAAGGTTGAGAACTGCTGATTGAAGGGATATGTATTTTCAGTGCCCATAGTGTTGGAAAAAGCCTTGGTCATTTACTAAATTCATATCCTTGCCATTGTAAAGACCTTAAAATACAGGTAGTGAAACCCTTTACAAGCACATCGTGGGAAGGTTCATTATTACTTCCCCATGTACACCACAGTTACATTAATAACCAGTGATATCTAATAATGCTGGCTATTATATTTGATTTCTAAGCTGTACAGAAAGTTTGAATGGACCGTCTCTTTCAACCTTTTTAATTGTGCGCTACCACTGAGACTTTGAATATCCCATACATCATAAGGAAATACATTTAAAATATTAGACATTTTTTGGAGCTTTAATTTGACAGTATCTTTCATTTTTTAAATGAACGCAATTATCTTTGGTTATGAAGTGTGATAATTCACTCCCAATGTACTTTGAAATTAAAGACATTTAGAGATAGTCGTGGGCAGCTCATTGGATATAAGTGGGATGTTGATATGAAGGGCGACTTAATTTAATCATTATTGTTTGAATTATTACACATAGGCTTATGCTTCTGCCACGGGAAGAGCTATAAACGCTTTCAGCGTTTAAGCAGGGTTTGAACGGTATGTGGAAGGTACATTTTCACGTAGAGAAAATTTCCACTTGTTCAAGGACGGCACAACATTCCTTTGAGTGCTGCAAGTACGACCAAGATAAATAAATGGTCAACAACTTGGGTGGTCTGCATGATGAGCAACACTGCTCTAACATTCTTTTCAAACCATGAAAATCCATCTCACAGAAAGATGACTTGTGTTCTTGGCCACAATAGTCATTGTTATAAAGCTCTGAGTGAATCAATTAAGCAAATGTCATCTGTCTCCATATGCTAGTGATATAGGAAAACTGTCATATCTTTTTGTAAGACTCCAGCCACTTGGAAAATAATTTTACTCTATTTGTATATCTTAATATGTTCAGTAATTGAGTTACTTTTCTGCTATTTTTGGCTAAAATAATCCAACCTTCTTAAAATACCAGCAGAATTGATCGCTGCATGGTTTCGTTTTGACTCTCAGTAATTTCATTTTGAGTTGGTCTTTTTCTATCTCTTCGCTGTCTGTTGGATGTGTTAACCCTTTATCAAAAAGTAACATGGTCAAATGGCTCCATGCCTGTATATATCCTGCTTGACAATGTTGGAATAGCAGAACGATTTCCTTCAGAGCTTCTGCAAAACCATTGCAGGAGGGGATTCAAATCACATGTCTGTTTATAAATAAATCAGCAAGAAAAGCAAAATGATAAGGAAATTTTACTATTTGCATTTTACTAGACCATCACCCATTTCTGAAGTCCAGAAATAGTGTCATGGGAAGAGACTGGATTCTCTGAAGAGCAACGTATGTTTTGAACACACCCACCCAAATGGGGTTAAGGAGCTATGCCATGAAAGCTCTCCCTAGGGCCCCAGGCTCAGGGGGCAAGGGATTAGAAGGACTTGTTTATGATATTTCCCCTCACAAACATAAAGCATGGCGTGGACACTGAATGTCCTAGGCACTGCTGCTCAGCTTAAAGAGAGGGAAGATTGACCGGTAGATATCATGCAGATTCCTCAATGGGATTGGATCACAATATGTGTAAAACACATTAATTAACCTATAAAAGTCACTTGGTGTTAGGGACGTGGTTCAGTTAGCAAAGTGCTCGCTGTGCTAGCATGAGGACCTGAGACGGATCCTGGTACTAAACCACAAAGTGGGGTGAAGCGATTTAAGTGAAGAAACCCATCACTGTGGAGGGAACAGCAAGTGGGAGCTCTGAAAGGTGAAAGCCGGCCAGCTGTTCTAGGCTAGCTAGAGCGCTAGCTAGTTGTATAGTGCACGACAGACCCCCAAGTTTACCACTGTCTGAGCTTTTACTCTGACAATGAGACTGTTCTCAGAGCAGCCAGAGCACATTAACCCTTCTTTATGGACCACATTATTACTTTAAAATGCCACATAAAGACCAGGTCCCCCAGTGATTTTTTTTCTGTTTTTTTTTTCCCTCTCATGCAATAAAACTTTAAATGAAGAGTAAATACTTATTTTTTCATAATGATTTCTGGAATCTAAATGATCCAGAGGAAAATCAATTACACCAATTTAGGCTTAACAAAACACCTTTACTGTCTATCGATTTTCATCTCCCCAATCAACTGAACATGGGGAACGATTATTGGACTCCAACATGGATACCCTCTATCTGGATAACTGTGAGCTTTTTCATGAGTTGGCTTCATGAGGTTCTGGAAAAATATCAATGGAATCTATATGCTATCTATGTTTGCTGTTCATCACAGTCTTCATTATTCCAATATACATTTCATCTTCCTCATTGCTAGACAGCTGCAGGGCAAAATAACCATAACTGCAATTAAAGCTTTTAAGTGGAAAGTTTCATTATAAATCATGCATGTGCACTGGTAGTAATAGGCAAATGGTTTCTGTGAGAGATGGTTTTGTATTATATCAGTTTCTTTAGACCAAGCTATCGTTCCAGGCCCCGCGTGCAGGTTTTTTTGTTTGGGAGGCTTTGTTATCTCCTCACTTCTGTTTTGTCATGGAGTAGGTATTGAGATTCCAACCCTCCACCTTTTCCTTGCTCGATTATTACCTTATTCGATTCCTGAGCTAGGGCTGGGATGGTGGTGGTTGGTGGTGGGGGTGATGGGTGTGTGTGTGTGTGTGTGTGTGTGTGTGTGTGTGTGTATGTGTGTGTGTGTGTGTGTGTGTGTATGTGTGTGTGTGTGTGTGTGTGTGTGTGTATCTAGGATAAATGATCCCAATGGACATCCAAAACATCAAGACAACAGTCAACAAGGACTGACAATGGTTTCCCATACATCTTTCCAGTTCTCACTAGAGGTTCTAATTTGTCCTTGTCTTTGCCTTCTTGACATCTGTCCCCTCTTGTTCATCCCTCATCTTGTGGACTTGAAACAACAGCATTAGAGTTAGAAACAATAGTTTTACTTCTCTCACAACTGCCCAAGGGCAAATCACTATGGAAATGCATGTCCGTGCATCTTTCCATATTTTCTTAATCTGCATTATCTTCATCCATCTCTCTGCCTCCCTATGGCTTCTGCTGAAGCCGTGACTAATACAGCTGCTACGTGTGAGGGACTGGAGACGATTCAAAGCCACATCTGCTTGATTCTCACATCTGTTATCTGTTCTTACTCTCGATCGTCTCCTGAACTGCATATCCTTTCCTCGAAATATTTATAAAGTAGAACACTGCTGAATGAAAATTATATCACCACCCTTCTCCTTGCTTCTGCCAAAGCATTTCGCATGTTGAAGCACACAGAAAAAGCTGATGGAAAACAAACCACAACCAGTCGTGCTTCTCCTCCCCGGGGTCCACCCAGGAACTTTTCCAACAGAAGCTTTGAGAACTTGGAAGGATTCTTTCTGACTGAAGCACTAATTTTAAAATGCACTAAAATTTGAAATCTTCTCCTTAAGATTCCCCCTTCATAAAACTACATGTCTGCAAGGTGTCTACTCTACTTGGGAGTTTGAGGTAGTACAATCATAAATCAAAGGTCATTTTCAGACATATAGTAAGTTTGAGGCCATCCTGTCTTACATATCAAAACAATACAAAAATTACCTTGCATGTATAAAACACCAGTCTTAGTTGCATAACTGCATTATTTATTCTGAACTATGGCTTTTGACTTAATATGGTTTTGTTGATTTTCTAGGATATATTTATTACTGAACCTTCACTTTAATATTGAAATAAACTTTCTTTTTAAAAGTGATAAGCTAAGGCTGACACCTAAAGAGACATTCTAATTATTTTTGTTATATGACTGGACACTCAACTCCAAATTCTTGTGATCCCTTTGCCAGCCACAGGAAAACACTGCTCAGCAGGAAAATACATGGAAAAAGTTTAAAGTCTTGTGTGGAACATATTCCTTAAAATATATTTGCTCTTATCGTAATATTATTATTATTCACTGAGCTTACTCGTGCTAATCATAAAAGAATTGGTCCCAACGAAGTATATTTTGAATCTCAAATGTCTGTTATTATTTATTTATTTATTTATTTATTTATTTATTTATTTATTTATTTCAAACGCTGTCCCCTTCCCGGTTTCCTCCTCACAGAGCCCCTTCCTGCATCTCCCATCCCCTTCTCCTCTGACAGGGTGGGTCCCTACCGCCTTCGTTTCCCCCACCCTGGCCCATCATATTCCTGCCATTTGTAAGCGCAATCCTCTCCCACTTAAGTTTTTTTCTTCACTCCATTGGGAATGGCAACTTCATTAATGTGTGCTATCCTCGGTCGGCCAGCAGAGGGAGTAAGGGGTACTTTATAAAAAGCAACTTTCCTTTTAGCAGGGCCAGGTCACAATAGCACAGATTAGCTTTGTTTAGTGATCAGTGATTTTCCTCCCAACTGTGTGATGCAGAAGCCATTGCAGCTCCTCTTTCTTCCAATTTTATGGGCCAGTGTCTCCTCTAGACAGAACCTATTGGAAAGCGCGATTCGCCATGAACTGTTCACGGCTTTCAGATCAGATCTATCAGTTCACAGTTTATCAATAATTTATTCACACATTCACACGTCCATTCATTTGTTCACACAGATGGGTATTTAGCAAAGGCTTACGAGATGGTAACTGTGCAATTAGAAATGAATCACACTTGCAGGAGTGCAAAGGAAAATTGAGAAAAATAACAAAAGACTGTAGAAATGCAAGGGGTTTGATATATCTTTTAGATGCCAGTTTGAAGTCAGCTCCAGAATGATGCTAACAAGCCATTTAATTATCTGACTTCTCATTAGTGATAATTCATTAACAAGCCAATATTGTGGATGTCTGTTAATCACCTTCTGGATATGGCTCCCTCTGGAGGACCACGAAATGGGAGTCTTAATCTATTCGAACAGCTTTCAATTCTTTCCCTTGCATTAGTGAAACAGCAAAGTGAGTTGACAGCCTTGTTCGATCCTTGCAGTAGTCCTCCATGGAGAGTCTACCTGTGTGAGTCTGCCACTAGCCCTATAGAATAGGTAAGTTCGGGAGCAGGTAGCTGCTGAGTAAACGGAATAAGAATATTATGTTTCAGATTTCTAGTACAGTCTTTCAAATGCATCCCCCAAAGTCATGAGCTAGAAACTTATTCCTAAAACTCATATTGATGGCACTTGGAGGTGGGGCCTCTGGGAGGTACTTAGAATTAAATGAGGTATGGAACCTCTATGAGAAGATTAGTGGCTTCATAAGTAAAAGGGAAATTAGAACAAGGTCATCTCGTTCTACCATTAGTGGTGTCCTTTCCTTTCCATATTATAGCATCTGAAAAAGGCTTGGAGCCTGGAAATTTGACATAGGACTTCTCTGCTCTCAGAACTGTGGGAAACAGGCTTGTTTTCTTTATAAATAAGACATCCCATGGGATTCTAGTGTAGTAGCAAAAGGTGGACTGAGTCACCGAGCCCTTATCTACAAGATAACTTAGAAATCTATTTTTTTCAGTCCATTAGAGAGAATGATACCCTTGTTCTCATGTAGTGTAGTTTGTGTCCACAGAGTGCAGGGTATCTAGTTTCTTGCTTGAAATCAACAATGTTCAAAGTGGGATATAAAAAAAAGGCATTCATTCCATGATTTCAGGAATTAGACATATTCTGCTGTATTTAGCCTTTCCTGCTCAGTGTCACTGTGATGTGTAGACTTGAAGATCTTTTCTGTAGTGTGGTTGACTTTCCCCTATGTACCCATGTATACACTGTCCCCGTGGTACAGTTTATTCAAAGACACAGTGAGACTCATTTCTGAAACTGTCCTTTATGTAGGGCCAGAGAAATGGTTTCTGTGCCCCATATTGAATCTCTGCAGACTCTACCTGGGAGGACTGAGCTACAATGGATTAGGCACAGCTGATTGACTTAATTTTATTGCTGTTTCATTTGCTTTCCTCTAATCAATTCGTATGTAAACATACTGTTACCTTGCGTCTTACATGTTTGAAGAACAAAGTAAATTTGGTGCCTCATGGCATTGAACATATCAGTGATCCCCATTTGAGATCACCTGCTCATTGATCTACTAACAAATGACTCAGCGAAGAACTTAAAAGAGAAGATACTCCAACGGACATTTGTGTCTTACCATCTTGTATCGGTGAGTTTCACTTCTCTGGCTCTATTGGAATTAAAGAATTCTGCAGCAGACTGCTGATGGGCAATATACAGTAGGATGCTTGCTTGGTGTTCAAGATATCGCGGCCATTAGCAGGGAGACAGGTACACCTCATCTTCTGCTGTAGAGCTCTGGAGACTTGACTTCGGGCCAAACACTTCATTAGCCCCATGAAATCGCTTCTTGTCTTCCCACACATGGACTCAGAAGCCTTATCGTTGACCAGCGCAGCAGTGGGAGAGCAATGGAAGGAGGCCAGTGCATCCTGAAGAGCAGAGAGCTACTGAGTGGAACCTGAAGAGAAGGATGAGGGTATGATGGGAACATACGACAGATGCACACTGCATAATGTTGGTTGGTTTATGTCCCCTAACAGCATCCCAAAGCCTGGTGCTGATGATTGGTTGGTAGAACTGCCAAAGTGTTGGTTCCATATTGTGAATGTCATCTCAGGTTCAGAGTCTTGTGTTGACATGGTCCCCAGAATTTTGCCATCTTCAGTAGCTGCAGAAAGAGTTCTGAAGACATGGAATGATCCAGGTCTCCAGGTAAGCTCCCTTTCTCACAGTCTTTTAGCTGCCTAATCTAACGTCTAACGTAGAGCTTTCAGGTCCTTTATATAGCTCCCAAAATTTAATCTGTGGCCAAAGTGAAATTCATCTAACATGTGCTCACTAAATACAAGCACTCCACTGAGAAAGACCACATAGTAGGTCCTTCACAATGGAAAACCACAGTGCCTTTCCCCTCGTGTGTATTTGTTTAGGCACTTATTGCATGAGTATAACCCCTAGATTATAGGTGCTGAGTTAGATGCTGGGGAACAACACTGAGAAAACGCATCTGCAGGCCCTGCTTTAGATGACTTTAGTAGTAGTAGTCATGGGGAAAACACCACAGACTCCGAGGCCAAACAATTCAGCGTCGAAATGTAGGCCTGTCCTTTCTACTTCTTAGAGCCCTACATGATGTCAGTGTTACATGGAGATACTCTGTGTAGTTTTGGGAATAAGACTCTATGTGTGGCTGTAATGAGATACTTACTCATTTTCATCTGACAGAGAAACTGGCCTTGCTAAGAGTTTTCATTACAAGTCTTCCTCATGGGAAGAATCACCCATTAACTCTAGTAAGTTGGTAATTGAGTTATGACTCCAAGTAGGGAGATGTAAGCTAATGAATTCCTGACGTATGGGTTTATTAACATTTGAGCGCTAGTTAATTTAAGCACCTATTAAGACTAGCATTTAGAGCAACCAAAAAGAAAAAAAAGCAAAAGGAGGTCTTCTATTCTGGATGATATGAGAAACTTGATTGAACTAGTCCTGTCCAGAACAGACATTTCTCTTAAATATGTACTAAGCAGAATCTATATTATGTGGTGGAACAACTTGCCTATTTCCACCCTTCATTTCTCACTTTCAATAACCGAACTATTCACTGCTTCAAGTTAATATGTGCCAGCAGTCTCTGAATTTGGAGGGGATGTAATTGAATGATATAGGAAAAATAAAACAAGGAATGTGAGATTCTAGATGATTCTCAGAAACATCTCTCTTCAGGAGGTAGGATCATCAGAAACAGGAAAGTGGAAGGAAGGAAGATAAGAAAAAAATTTATGTTCTATTAATAGAATGTGATTGGATTACAGATTAGGGTACATGTAACTTTCATGTCTTTATACGTGTTATTTCCCTCTCTGCATTATAATCACACACACACACACACACACACACACACACACACACACACACTCCTAAAGAATGAATTTATATTTTTATTTTTAGGTGCTTGGAACAGGAACATAACCTGAAGAGTTATAAATGTATGTTAAAATGAAATCCTCATGAGAATAACCCGAAAACCAGATAAATATTTATACTTAAATATTAAATGTTAAAATAGATGATGGGTAAACCTGCTGCTTCCATATGACACCCTATACACCCCCCACAATGCACACACACTCATATACTGTGACTTGCATACCAATACACACACACACACACACACACACACACACACTTTAGAAAATGTTAAGAAATGTATAGACATTGACCCTTTGTCCCCATCCATTGTACTAATAAATCCCTACAGTATTTTGATGCTAGATCAGTGGATGACCTGCTGAGACAGCAGGATGTGTGCTCTGAGAGAAGCTTTACATCTGAAGAAGTTTTTAAACTTAATTGGAAATGTTTATTTTTACTTAGTTTGCAGCAAATATAGGGAATTACCTACTCCTTTAGCAAGGTGTTCAACTGGTCTCTTCAGATTACAGGGCATGGTTAAGGCAGGTGGAAGTGATCTGAAAACCCAGGCAATGCTCTCCCGCTGACACTGAAGGGCAGATGAAAGAGAGTTGGGGAGCGGAAGCCACCTGCTCAAGGCCAAATAGGCCAATCCCAGAGATGTCCAAGTCCTTCCAATCTGGTTTTGGTTTCGTTGCTATGGTATTCTCAGAGCCAGCAGCAGGAGAGATGATACAAGCTTATGTTCCCAAATTGACAAGGTATAAATAAGAGAGTATGACTCTCTCCAATTCGCATGCATCATCACAGACAGTATTGCGCATCTGCCCGTCATAGACTAGGGTCACATTACTAATTATAGGCTTATGGATGTAATCCTCCAGAGGAAAGGTGTTACCTACTCCTTTGATACACAGGTCTTTGTAATGACCTTAAAGGTCACAAATGGGAGATATAATGGCTTTCTCCCTGTCCCTGATGAAATGTTTTCCAGTGAAGATTTTTGAAATTAATGCAATCTCTAGGCATTGTCAGAAGAAAGTAAGTCACACCTATCATAGCATTAAATACCAAAAGAAAAATATTAGAGGAGTGTAGAGGTTAAGTTAAGTGGATCATGGAGAGAGAAAGAAGATGTTTAGTTTGGCTACTCAGGGGCTTACATTGTCTGAGGCACAGTTGTGCCTCAGTTGCCATTTTAGTTAGAGTTCCTGGGAATCAACCTCAGATACAAGGAGGAGTCGAGACGTCAGCAAGAAACTTTGATTCAAATTTGTAGAGTAGGGGGATGGCCCTGAAACAGGCATTGGATTGGTATGATGCAGACACAAGGCAATGCTTGGCAGGTTGTCCTGAAAGTAGAAAGAAGGGTTAGAATCACTTCAGGAAATTGGGAGGTCACAGCTTCCTTTCCCATATGCTAGCATGCCGTGCTGGAAAGGTGCATCCTTTGGGGCTAAATGATCTCTCTAGCTGAGAGAAATTCAAGATGGTTTCAACTTACAGTTGATAGTCATCAAAGTTTCTAGGCCCCAGAGAATGAGTATTTCAGTCTCAAGGGGGTAGGGGTATGTTGTATATACGACATCTTCTATGGTCTATTACTTGTGCAAGCAAAAACAAATTTTCCCAGATAGATTTTTTGCAGGTAGCACTTTAGGATTATGCTATAAACACTTACTAGATAAATTGGAAAGACAAAGCTTAGTGTAACAAACTACAGCTGTTAATACTTCAGCTAAACCTGAAACCACAAAGCAACAACTATTGCCTCTGTCTCCTAGGCTTCTCAATTCCTGACACTCTCAGGGAGCAGTTCTGTGGGAACCAGGAACTATAGTGGTGGGCGACTCATCAGCAGAGTCATCCACAACAGAGATGTGTGCTCTCTATGAGTTCCTCAGGCTGTATCCAGTGATTGTGTATATTTATGCTTGTTCTTTTATATAATCTGGATGCTATGCTTATGCATATTTTTATATAATTTTATATAATCTGGATGCTATGCTTATGTATTACTGCCGCCTCATTGTAAATAAATGATCAGAATCATTTACGCGTTGACTTCATAGTTTCTTAGAACAAGAGAACCGTAGTGAACTGCTGTCTGCCTTGATATAACTTATTCAAACACTATACTCTCTTCCCAGTTAGTTCATTTCCTTCTAAATTCTGGGAGCTCTAAGTCTGAAAAGCCAGAGTTGAATGTTTGAAAGGCATGCGATCTCCAAGGAGCCACCCAGAAGGCTGGTAAACAGCACTGCTGCCATTACTCTTGGTGAGTCTAAGACAAATGCTACAGATCAGGGATCCAGTCCTGTCTTCTCCAATGAGCAGGACACTAGCAGTAGTGAGGGTAGCCTTGAGGAGTGAGTGTTGCTTTGTTGGGCACATATGTGGACTCCACTCTACATATGGCTATCTTTTTAATAAAGTTTAACCAGCCCTAGAGTGGCTCATTATACAGACGGATAATAGCTGACCATGGCATTCTATGTTGTTTGGTGTTTTACCTGACAGATATTGCCTGGCTGGTATAGTTATTGACATGAAATATTACAAACTTTTCCCTTTATGCTGGTCCTCATAGGTATTCAGATATATTTCTCTGAATCCATTATCTCTAATCTTCCATCCTCAGACTCATAGGTGACTGCCTAGTCAACCCCACATTTTTTTTAATTTTTTTCTTTATTAACTTTGGTATTTCTTATTTACATTTCGATTGTTATTCCCTTTCCCAGTTTCCAGGCCAACATCCCCCTAGCCCCTCCCCCTCCCCTTCTCTATAAGTGTTCCCCTCCCCATCCTCCCCCCATTACCGTCCTCCCCACAACAATCACGTTCACTGGTGGTTCAGTTTGGCAGGACCAAGGGCTTCCTTCCACTGGTGCTCTTACTAGGCTATTCATTGCTACCTATGCAGTTGGAGCCCAGGGTCAGTCCATGTATAGTCTTTGGGTAGTGGCTTAGTCCCTGGAAGCTCTGGTTGCTTGGCATTGTTGTTCATATGGGGTCTGAGCCCCTTCAAGCTCTTTCAGTCCATTTTTATCCTCAAGTCCGCATATGTTCTCTCTTTTCAGAAGAGTAAATTAGATGCACTAGAAAAGCTTTACTCATTGGATATACTTCATCTCGTACCGCCTGTTGGGTTAAGTTCAGAATGCTCCTCCATGTATCACCACTCCACTTCTGGTTTGTATGCACTTACTGAGAGTAACCACCCGTGAGGTAGTGTCTCCTCTTAACTGGTTGTAAGTAAATATGGACATATGGATTGAGTGAAGCAGAGGAACCTGCCCAACAGTGATCCCCAAAGTGGGATGTGGACAATGTGGGGTCTTTTGAAGTAAACCCATGCATCCTCCCACACATGTAATGTCTCTTATTTATTTTTCAGCTAGGATATCAATATTTAACTCAGACTGATCTCAAACTTAGGACCCTCTTGCTTCCCTATCTGGGCTCTCTGATTGTAGTCAAGCATTATTACACCTAGTTGGATGTATTAATTCTATTTTAAGATCTGGTGGTTTTGACAAAACAAAAACAAAAGAGCAAAAAAAAAAAAAAGGAAAGGAAACAACCACTCATAATGGCTAGTTAGTTATACTTAATACCAAATAATTTTTTTTACTTATTTATCAGTATTCAATAGATTTAGGGATCAGTAACACATTGGAAATTCATAAAACTTACCAGTGTTTTATGTAAAATTGCATAACTTTCACATCTACCCTCACCTCATATACTTTATCTCCAACACTTGAATTATATCTGAATTATTTTTGATATCCAATATAAGCTAAATACTATCCAAAGTGTTATTGTACTATGAGGATGAATGATAAAATGTGGCTATGCATATTCCATAAATATATGTTTCTCCTTGTTAATTTTTGATCAGAAGTTGATTGAATCCATGAGTGTGGAAAGAGTGACTATAGAGATAGAATACATTTTGTTGTGGTCGCTAAAACCAAAGAATATGTTAGTTACAACCCTGCCCACCATGATTTGTATGGAGTTTCTGCACAGCAGCATACACAGCATTTATTTCAGAGTCTTTTATTCTTATTGCCATCCAGGTAGATCACAGCATCTTCTCTTGCCAGCCTTCCCTATAAAGAATAGCCCCCACTGAGAGTCTCACTGTGGTTAAATGAGTTTCCTTGAGGCCTTTCTGCTAAACTATTCAGGTGCTGTATTTCCCATCCTTAAACATGCAACCAGCATCACTTGGTATTTCTTTAAATACTTTAGGTTTTTATTCTGCAATCTACCTTTCTAGGCATAGAATATTTACCTCACTCTATGAACAACTTTTTAGATTCATACAAGGTATTAAGTCTTATATAATAAGAGAGTATTTAAACATGAATAAACTCTTGATTACCTTTCCTAAAGTCTGCCCTTATTGATCTGTTGCCTTCAGGATCCAAGTCCTATACACATTCCCCAGAATCTTAGTGGCACACATTATCTTCCCATATTTCCTTCAAGTTTTATTCTCTTCTTTAGATGACCCAGCACTTCTCTGACCAAGGTACAAAATGATATGAATTATTCTTGGTTAGGAAGAGAGGTAGACACACATCCTGTAAGGCAGTGAGCTCTAGGTTCTCTTTAAGCAGAAAGAGAGTTCTAGACAGGAGCATGATGTAAGGAGCTACTTCATCACAAAAGGAGTTTAGGGGAAACTGATATTTGAGTGCTTGTGGTCCCTATGCCAACACTCAGGGACTTTTGCCATACGAAGAAAGCCTCTTACCTTTACATACTCGGTCAGCTAAACTTGAAAAATCCAACATTTGCCGGAGTTCTACTGCTAATCAAACTAAACCTTTATCTTTATCAACTTCTCTTACCTTTAGGATCAGGAGTGATGATACTTTGGACTTCAACAAATCACTTTTGATTAGTGGTCAGAGCTAAATTCTCATTAGCTTTTGCCAATGCAGATGAGCAATGATCAAAGTCAACTGAGTTGTCTTCTTTTTGCCAATTTTATTTATCTGTTTCCCATAGTGCCCATGAAAGCACTGTTATCTTTCAGTTTGGGGTCCATAGTATTGCTTAGAAAGGTTTAACGATTGAACCACTGGATCACACTAGATTTGGTCATTGCGCCAGCTACCACCATGGCTACCACTATAAATAATCCAGCTATAAAGGGGTTATTCTGAGGACAAATCTGTTGTTATTTCCTTTCAATTATTTAGCAGGAAGAAGCTTTAGAAAGATTTGAGTGCAAGAGGTATATGAGAGTGTACCTCGAGAGGGATTCCTACAGACTGTAAACCAACGTGTCTGAGCAAAAAGAGGAGGGGCTGTGTGGTCCATCTGAATCATAATCCCAAGATCAAGATCCAAAAGTTCTGGGGCGACTGCTGAGGAATAAATAAGTCTTTGTGCGAGGTTTCTTCAAGGCTGTGGAAATGTTTAGGAAAGAACTCATCTGTGGACAGTCACTCACTTATGGTCTACCAGTTAGAGGAAAGAGCAAGTCACTTAAGGACATTCTTAGCAGTACATAGTGGCCCCATCTCTGGGTCTCATCTACTTAGCAATACATTTAAGAGAATAACCATCTCAACTTCTTAATGTGGCTGAAAGGATGAGATAATTTCACCTGGGCAAACTTGTGTGTAGGAAATATTCATGGAAGTGTTGGATTCTAATAAAACATAGTAGTGTTTTAGTTATCTTATTAACTGTAATGAATCTAAGTAAAAACTGCAGACTTAAAGTGGTACTTGGCCATCCCACATTTCTTTAAGCGATTCCCATCAAATAATCCTAAATGATTCAATTTGCTATCTAAATTAATATAAATAAATGCAAACGATGTCAGTGAGGATTACTCCAGAAATTTCCTTTCATTAGGTTTTCTTTTAAATGTGTGTGGTGTGGAGGGTATAAAAAGCGAGAGGGGGTGGAGACAGAGTGACAGAGACAGAGAGAGTTTATATGTACCATATGCATTTAATGCAGGTGTCCACAGCATTAAATACGCTGGGTTCCCTTCAACTGAAGTCACATGCATTTGTGGGCTGCCTGATATGGGTGCTATAATTCAACATAGGCATTCTGTGAGAGCAATAATCAGTCTTAACTACTGAGTCATCTCTTCTGCCCAAGTAGAGTTTGTATCATCTTGGCAATTATCTATCAGGCATTCAATAAATATTACTATACTAGAATAGCTTAGAACTATCCTTTAACCTAGGTTTTTGAAATTTTTCTTCTTTGCTGAGCATGGTGGTACATATCTTTAATCCCAGTACTTGAGAGGTAGTAGTTTAATAACATGTGTAAAACTGAGGCCACACAATTCAATATAGTAAGTACCAGGATATCCAGGGCTATATAGTGTGGACCTATCACAGTTTTCTTCTTTAATTCATTGAATTTAAAGCCTGCTTCACAAGACAATACTCATGCCTAGTACTGTTAATGAGTTCAAAAAATCTATGGCTAGATAGGTTGTGGACTCCAGGAAGAAACCTACTACCATTATTCTATTAAATGAGTATAAGAGTAATCCAACTTCTATCATCTTGTTTGTGTACTCATCGATCAGTGGAGCTTTTGGCCCACATCAGAGAAGCTTCTACCTGGCAATTGACACAAGACCCACAACTGGACAGCCTGCAGAGAATAAGAGATTGTTGAATACTCAGATCTAAATTAGACATCTAATCACATGCCTTCTTCCAAAGGCTCCAGGATTATTGCATAAAATGGGTAGAAAACCAGTAACAAGGACCAGTAGATGATTACAGGGACATAGTATTTTCTAGATATAACAGGCTATTACACATATGACTAAAGCTGCAACTTCATGCACAAGATTTGTAAGATACCAATTCAGAAAAATCCAAGCATGGAGAGGGAAGGTATCCAGGAGGTCCCTTTTCTAGCAGAAGAACTATTTGCAATTAATAGCTGCTGGGAGTGAAAGAGACCATTTTTCTCCCCAGAGTATGTGGTACTTGACAGTCTAACAATGTTCCAATAGATGGCCTTGGGAACACGTGCATACAGGTAGAACTAAGCAGATTCTATTCATGACTGCATGCATGGTGCTCTAGCAATCCTGAGAGTAACAGCCTGATCTTCAAACTAAGAGATAGACACTGGTCTAGTGTAGGCTTTTGAAACCCCAAAGCCCACCTGCAGTGACACAGTTTCTCCAACAAGGCCACACCTACTAATCCTATTAATCCTTTCCAAACACTGCCACTCTATGATGACTAAGTATTCCCATGTATGAGCCTATGGGGGCCACTTCTTAGAGTAGACGTGAGATAATATATCCTCTCAAAGCATTCACCTAGAGATATACCTTCTCCAATAAGACTGCTTCTCCTCAGTCTCCCCAGACAGTGCCACCAAGTGGGTACCAAGTATTAAACTCTCTGAGTGTATGGGGAACATTCTCAGGTACTCACCTCAAGAAATCACAACAATTAATAGTTAAAGGTGAGTATAAATATTTATTTATTGTTAGTATTACTACTAAGCATCTGCAAAGAGAAAGTAGGCTAGGGTGGTAATGGTGACAAAAATAAATAAGTAAAGGACAACATTTTATGAGGACCAATCAATCGAAATTTTGTTCTCAAGAGTTCATCAAAAGATAGTGCTGGGTGAGAGGAGTAGGTGGGGATGGTTTCAGGGGAAGAGGGGTTGAAGAGGGGAAATGAAGAGAGTGGAAGAAGTGGTGGATGGGGAGAGGGAAGGGAGAAGGAAGAGGGTGGGGAGAAAAAAGGGAAGAGGGAGGAGAAGCGTGGATCAAGATATAAAGTAAATAAGTAACTTAATCAACAAAAAACAAACCAAACAAAGAAAACAGCCCCCGTGCTTTGCTTTATAAAATATCACAGTCAAGTTATGAAACTGTAGTCTAACAGAATCAAACTGGTACACTTTACTAATGAGAGATGCTTGGTCCTTTCAGCCATTTCTACCTCCTATGGCGCCATTCTTGTTTATCTCTATTGGGAAAGCACTAACACCGCCCCCTTTTAGTTAATGACAGGCAGTACAACGGTATGACATTTCTTCAGGACCCAGCTAAGATTTGTTGACATTGGGTAGACTGGATAATCCATTCATTATTTATAGACCTGTTCACAAAATGGAAAATATTTCCCTGGCTTTCCTTTTTGAAAAGTCACCTAAACAATAAAAAATTTTTAATTAATGGCATGTTCAACACTTAAATAAAGATTTACTTGCTTTATGGCTTCAACGGATTTGCTTAGCCTCTTCATCCCAGAAGCTGACACGACTGTGTGTATTCATTGGCTGTTCTAGAAGCTACCATGTATTTGGATTATTTCTGAAGCGGCTAAGCAATCCTTTGAGCAAAGGACTTGATATCATCAACATTTTACACATTCCACATAAAGCTTCCCAGGGGAGTGTCAGGCTCTCAAAAGAGGTTAGGTAAACAAATCCTGGCTCGCTGAGATATACAATGTGATGCTAAGGCATCATACATAGAAAATAAAATTTGCTTTTAATATTTCTTACAGTTCTTTGTTTTCATTTAAAATATTTTTTATTTTTGATCAGGGGCAAGGCCTGGTATTTTAATAAAATATCCGTTCACAAGTGCATACGTGCATGTGTGTGTGCAGGCCTGTAGAAGAGGTATGGGGTGTCAAGGAGGAAAAGTTCCATCAGGACTCGTTTGTTTACAGTTGTTCCGTGTTGGCAGTTTGCCATGAACTTGGGATGGGATTTTTCTCACTCTCATTCCATACTGCCATTCCCCAGAACTGGAACTGGACCAGATCCTAACACCTGAGTTAACTTTACTGCTTAGGTGTCCTGCCAAGCACTGCTAACAGCCAGAACAGATTTCTTACAGTTGCACTTCTACATATAACATATTTATTTCTCAGAAGTATTCCTGATGTAAAAATATTTAATTGCCAAACTGTATGGTAGCATAGGAGTTAGGGATGAAGTGTGTCTAAATCAGATGTAAACATTCTACTGTATTTCAAACATGAAACTAACCTAAAATAATAAAACACTCTTGCTAAATTAAAGTAGCACAGTATTGAAAGTGAATGATGATTAGCAATTTAAAGCACTTTGTTTATGCTTTGGAGAAATGGTGGAAACATATCCACATACTGGTCATTCAGTTTTACATATTACCATCAATTAATTAGCAAATGACCTCATAAAATTGATCTTTTTCACATATTCTCATCCCAAAGTCAATCTAGACTTATGAATTTATCTCAGTCCATTCTCGCTCATACTTGGATAAATTTTATTGATTTCAACTTAAAAATGTCTTTCACATGAAACAACCAATACACAAATAATTAGGAAAAATCTTTAACTTTGGAATAAGTATGCCTGACTCATGAAAATTCATCCAAACAATAAACTCTGGAAATTTTCTTGATTTCCATATCTTTTTTCTTTTGAGTCAGTTCTGTCAGTCTTTAAATTAAAATCTGATGAAATGTATTTCAACAGAAATAAGTCATTCTGCATTACAGATAGGTTTACAGGACTCAACTTCATTTTGGAGTCCTTACAGTCACTTTATTGCCGCTGTTCTCCACATGCACACAAACACACATGTGCTTATACCGTTGTTAGTCTCATTTTGTAGCCCAGGACACCCTCAGATGTGTGGAGAGTCATTTGCCTCCACTTCCTAGGTGTTGAGACTACATCATAAACCACCACACCAGCTCTGTCTTTAAGATATTTAATTTTTATTTTTCAATTTTTGTAGCACTGCAGTTGTATCTTGGGGTTTAATGATGTCTGGAGAGTAGGTTCTCATTGAATTATATCTCCATTCCTGATCTGTGCCTAACGGCAGAAATATAGGGTGCCATGGGGATCAGGAATAAAATGTGTCCACAGCAAAATTAAACATTGTATGAAATTTCAAACAAGGGACGAACATAACCAGGCTGGTGAAGTGGGCTAGCAAACAAGACTGACTGCCACCAAACCTGATGACTGGAATTCAGTCTCTGAGCCTGCCACCAAACCTGGTGACTTGCGTTCAGTCTTTGGTACTCACAAGGTAGAAGCAGATAATTGACTTTAACAAGTTCCTTTTTGGTCTTCACATGTGTGCTGTGGCGTGACTTTTATCCACAAAACAAAAAAAAAAATGAAGAAGTGCTAAAAGTATGTGAATTTACATCTTGCATGTATGTATGTGTGTATTTATGCATGTATGTGCGTATGTATGCACATGCGTATTATACACACACACAACACACACACACACACACACACACACACATCTTATATAATTAAATTTTTGGTCGCATCTCACCATGTAATCCAGGGTTTCTGGGAACTTGACATGGTCCAGGTTGGCACAGAACTCAAGACAGTTAACCTACTTCAGGCTCCCAAGCACATAGTTTACTTTTGCATATACTATAATTAGCATTGTTTTTAAATTCATCAATAACTGGAGCAGTTGTTCTGAATTCGGACCAACAAATTATTGCTTTTCATAGGTAAGAGTATTCTGCCACTGACATTGTTTAAAATTATTCTCCAGATGATAATCGTCTGGTTCAATTAGACTTTAAGATTCCTTGGAGGGAAGCCTGCCACAGTAATTGCCCAGTGTGGAACACTCTGCCTCCCTCCACTGGTACCCAGCCACTGCTCCCTCCCCCCTGGTGCCCAGCGACTGTCCCTTCCTCTGGGCTGTCTCTCTCATCATCAGGAAACAAGTTCATATAAGCTTCACGTTCTTTCGCCATATCACGAATACACCAGGACTAATATATTCCACTTTAAGACATTCTCCATACTTCTTGGTAATTTTTCAAACCCAGCAAACCGTGGAGGAGGACTGTGGGGAATTTTAATGTTTTTAAGTAAAGGAAAGAAAACTATGTCAAAAGTTCATAGAAAGTGGCAGGAGTTAACAATAGAGTGTTAACTTTAGGCTGCTCCAGCCAATATTGCGAGAACGGAGTGAACAGCTGCAGAGGCTGGCGCAGGCTGCTCGGCTGACGCAGAATGCTGGTCACCCTTACGCATCTGGAGAAAGAGACAGAAGAGAGGGAATGACTAAGTGACACGGGCAAATTTCACACCTCGCTTTATATCGCTAAGCAGACTTCCCTCACCCAGATCCAGTGCCCAGAAACAACAGGCACAGTCGTGATGGGGGTGGGGGGCATAATCGGTTATTGGTTATAAGTGCACTTTTCTAAACGAAATGAAAGAGCCAATATTCCTAAGTGGGCTTCTGCCAGGATGGGGCACCGAAAGGGCAAACACTTAGTGGAAAAAGAGAAAGTTTAAGTTCTTGAGGCATTTTATTGAACGTTTGACCTTATTCACGCCTCCCAACCAAACACAACAGCTTTGTTAGGCTTCGCCTCCCACGCTGAAGAACACAAGTACGAAGCAACTTCTGGCGTGCGCCCACAAGTGAGCTTATGGGGGTCAGAAGTCAATATCGGTGTCTTCCTTGTTTGATCTCCATCTTTGTTTTGAGAGACAAGGTCTCTAACTGAACTCGGAGCTCATCAATTAAGCTAATTTCTCTAGCCAGGATGCCCTTGGGAGCCTTCTGTATCTATCCCCTGCCCCAGACACATGTGGCCATACCTCCCTTTTAGAAGGCTACTAAGGATTTTAACCGAAATCCTCATGTATACAGGGCAAACACTTCACCCACTGTGCCCTGTCACCTCTCCTGCTATTAGACTTAAAAATTGTTATAAAGTGTGAATGCTACTCTTTCTACCTGAATGCATCTAAGTAGTTCTCCTAATTCCTTTATGCTTCAACAGTATTCACTGCTTTCAAGTTCCAGTACAGAACCGCTCTGCTGCCTTTAGCTTGAATATTCTGTGGAAAAGTTATTTCTTAAGCCCAGGTCTAGATTTCTTCCTTAAATGTAAGATAAACTGAGGGATGAAAAGAATCTTACGAAAACATTATACAGTATTAATGATGAACCTGGCATAAGCAATCTAATGCCTTGGAAAACTGACGACAATAAAGCCGGTTGAGGATTATGTGGCATCCACATGAACCAACAAGTGCCTCCTAGATGTTCTCTTATGTAAGGATTGATCACTGGGACAGGTTGCGAGTGTTCAATCTGATCTATAACACGGCAAACATGGACAGTTAAACAGCCTTTTAAAAAAATGATCCTCGTGTCAGATGTAATATTTCAAAGATTTTTGGAGAAAATAATGCAGATTATGAGTTCATTAATAAAGGATTGAAGGAGCTGAAGGGGTTTGCAACCCCATAAGAACAACAAAGCCAACCAAGCAGAGTTCCCAGGGACGAAACCACTACCCAAAGACTGTACATGAACAAACCTGTGTCTCTAGCTGCATATGTAGCAGTGAATGGTCTTGTTGGGCACCAAGGTGAGAAGAAGCTGGACACCCCAGTGTAGGGGAAATGTCAGGGGAGGAGGTGGGAAGGAAGTTTGGTTAGGGAGCGGGAACACCCTTATAGAAGAAGGGGATGGAATAGGGAACTTATGGCCAAGAATCAGGGAAAGGAAATAACATTCAAAATGTAAATATCCAATAAAAAAGCGTATCAAAGAAAAAAGAGTGCATTAACTTTTGGAGTTGCTCTGACTTGCTGATGTGCTACCCAATAGTGGTACTCATATGCATGTTTCTGTGTATAAAATGCTGGGTCATAGGAGATGTAGAATTTGCTGATCAACTTTTCCTGTAGCTCAGAGTATGACATCTCCAAAGTCTTATGGAAGGATCATGAGTTGTAGAGTTGACAGCAGACTTCTGGATATCTTAGCTTCAACATGTGTTGGATTTAATAATTTTTGTCCAAGTAAAACTAATAGGATGTTCATTATGGATGCTTTATTTATTTTTAAGGCTTATTTCACTTTTATTTATGTGTATGTATGCACATGTGTGCACATGTATAGACATATGCAGAGAACGGAAGAGAAACCCTGATCCTTGAGAGCTGGAGTTACAGGTAGATGTCATCTGCCTAATTTGCATTACTGGAACTAAACTCTACTCATGGGCCAAATCACTGAGCACTCTTATACCTGAGCCACTTTTCTAATTCCAGCATTATTAATCTTTTGAATGAGGATTTAATGATAATATACAATCTAAGTCAAGAAGGTACAACTGCCTGAAAACAATGGAACAATCCAAACTTTTAAACAAAGTTATGTAAAGTGAAACTTTCTTGTAGTGTGGACATGATTTATTATGTTCAAGGAGATACTGTCTCAGAGAAATGATAGCTCCTTTCTAAAGAATTCAGCTACATCAACTCCCCCAACAGAGTATGAATGAGGTGGAGACACCCAACTGGAAGTTTCTAAGGTAATACTCATTCTCTTTATTAATTTATTTAACTTTTGAGTTCATAATATAATTACATCATTTCCTCCTTCACTTTCTTCCTCCCAAGTCCTTTCATATAAACTTCTGTGCTCTTTCACATTCATAGCTTTTCATTAATTATTATTGTCTGTATATATATGTAATATATATATACATGGTGTATAACTCTATATAAATTATAAAATTGTATACGATTATTTATTTATATAATATCCTTTCTCTTACAATTTTTCTACCTCTCTAGGTGATGTTCCCCGAGACTATGCTGCATGAGATATTTTGCAGATATATCCATTTGGACTAGGATTTACAACTCTGCATTTTGATTGTGGATTTCTCAAGTGGTCTGTCACAAAGAGAGAAATCTTGAAGAGGAGTAAAGACTATGCTTATGTGTGGGTAGAAGGACAAATATTTAAAGTGTAGATAGGACTTATGATCATTTAGTAAGAGGCAATTTTAAGTTCAAGTCCAAGATTTATGACTTCAGTGGCCTTGGGTAGGTTTTCAATATCAGGCATGATTTTCCTCTTGTTGAGCCTACTCAAATCCAATTAGAGAGCTGTTGCTTACCATCAAGCTGTGCATGCCACACTTTTTAAAATGCAGTTCTTGAAATTTTCATGTATTATATTTTGATTGTATTTACCCCTAAACTCTTCTCAGTTCTACCTTCCTGCTTATACCTACACCACTTTGTCTCCCCATTTTTTGAAAGCATATTTCCTTCCATCACTGAACCGTTCAAGAATCACTCTGTAAACAGGTTCAAAGAAGCAGAGCTTCTCATTGCTCTGGGAGGGAGACATGCTGACAGTTACTGCAAGACTGAGTTATGACATGGACACATGAAGACTTTCACCAGTGACTATTATAAGCAATAGTTATTTTATCTCATTAACGGCCAGCACACATGCCAGTAAATTTTGTCCCTGTTCATGGTATTGTGACTCTGAACTAATGTTCTGAGGCTTACTTCACAGGTTCAAGCCTCTAATGGCAATAAATGATGACTATAATAAGGGTATTCTAGGCAGGCTCTTTTCTTAAAACCACATATATATATATATGTATATATATATATATATATACATATATATATATATATATATATATATTCAATGGATCTATCCCCCAAATACAGACCAAATGCCCAAAATAAACACTGAACTTTGTATCATTGGTAAACATAGCAGTTGCTACCTAACCCAGGGTGCATTATTTCTGGTGAAGTCTACTTTGATCAAACCTATCAGATGCTTAAGGGTGGGTTTCCCAATCGCCTGCCATGTGAAAGCCTGCTTTTTCTCTAGAAACTTTCTAAAATGTTAGTTAAGAAACATTTTCCTTTCCATGCTAACATGTCTGGACTCCTGAGGTATCTGTGAGCACTCTTGCTTAGAGAGCAATTACTCGGACTAATGTATGCTGAAGAGGAAGCTAGCAGTGACAGTGGGGTTAATCCCAGCCCTCCAAAGCTATGTGTATTTCAGATGCCTGGAATCTGTGCAATTTGAGTGTATCTCAGAGTACCTGTATAGAACCTAAATTCAATGACAACTGTCCTTGGACAGAATCCACCTGGTATGAACATATTCTGAGAATGTAAGCTATAGAATAATGACTAAAATTAGTATCACTCTATCCTATAATTGAAATTTGAAGAAACAACAAATCTTAGATATCCTACTCTCAAATAAAACTGTGGGTAAGTACGCTAATTAATGAATGTGTTCATTAGTTTGATTGTGATCATTGTTTATGTTGAACAGGTGTATCAAATCACTACATTTCATACTTTAGGTATATACAACTATATTTGTTAATTACATTTTGATGAAGCTGGGAGAGAAACAGAGAAAGCATAACATAGTTTGAACTGAATAGCACAGCAATGAGATACAAGTAAGCTCAGGGACCTAATGAACACAGGAGGCTCAAATTTAGGTGAGGAGGAACTTCTGTGGAGCCCCAAGTCCAGCATTCCAATGCCTTGGTTCCAAATAACTAGACCCCAGACTATGTGAATAAACCTTTCTGTGGTTTTAAGCCAAAATTAGTAAGTTTCTTATGGTACTCATAGAAGCTCAATGTTACTACTGACAACATCAAGCTGTGTCATATATATGAATAGATTTTCTAAATTAGTGTTATGTCAAGTTTTATGTCAACTTGACACAAACTGGAGTCATTGGGAATAGGGAACCACAATGGAGGAAATGCTTCTACAAGATTCGATAGTGGGAAAGCCTATAGGGCATTTTGTTAATTAGTGGTTGATGTGGAAGAGCCCAGTCTACTGTGGATGGGGCCACCCTGAACAAGAGGTCTTGGGTTTTCTATGAAAACAAGCTAAGCAAACAATGGCGAACAAGCCAGTAAGTAGTATCCCTTCATGGCCTTTGCACCAGCTCCTGCCTGCAGGTCTCTGCCCTGTTTGATTTCCCATCCAGTTTTCCTTCTGTGATAGACTATAAGTATATGCAAATAAACCCTTTCTTCTCCAACTTGCTTCTCACTCATGGTGTACTGTCACAATAGGAAGTCAAACTAAGGTACCATGGAACTGTTTTTCTAGGTCATATCAAGAAGACTACAAAGTAAATGTTAACTTTCAATTGGGGGGAACTTGATACAACTTTTCTTTTCTATTTGTATGTTTGTTTTCTTGCCATTTATAGAAACATGTACACACTATGATATAGTGGTAAGTATATTTTTAAAAAAGTTAAGTCAAGTAGGGTAGAAAGAGCTCCAATGAGAACACTAGGAAGGGGCTTTGAAGGATGATGTTCCTTCCGTTTTTGGTTAGTTGGTTTGTTGGTTTAATGTACATTGCAAACTTTTCAGTATGCTTATTATGTGCTAGCTGTTGATCGCAGCACAGTGCATTAGCAGTGAGTAAAGTGAAAAAGAAATATTTGCCTTGTGGATCTTACACTCAAGTGGTAGTAAATACCATGATGGCCCGAGTAGAGTGTGAACGATGGGGTTAGACTTTCTTGTGAAGGATTTGACTAACACCAAGGGGGATGATGCTTTTCATCTACGTGGTCAATGTGAAGCTGTGTTTTGGAAAGAAACACATGTGCTATTCGCTGGGTCTAGATTTAAGTCTGAGACTCACACTACCATATAAGGAAGCCAGGAAGCTTAAGGTATGAAGAAGATTATTATTATTATGAGCTGTGTCTTAAATTCTATTGATGGAACTGAAAGAAACCTTTGGTATGCAACTAAGCAGCTCCTTTTCTACAACTTATGATCAGAGCATATATTGGCCAAGAGTTATCCCATTCCTATAAGTTGATGTGTCCCCTGCCAAGGAATATGCTGTCTCAAATTAAATGGTTAAAAGAAATAATTTTGTGTCTACTTTTAAGGTCAGGGACTTTCTTCCATAGTTCTTTAACAAAATGACCACAAGGGGAACCCTGAGAATATGTTTCTGGATGATAATCAGGATATATTTGGGAAACAAACTTAATTACTGGAAATTGTCCAGTCAACTATTATAAGCACCGAGTCAACTATTGAAAATCAACTGTCCTCTAGTCTCAAAGTCAGTAATACAACTGAGAGGCAGAGTAGATCCATCTAAACCTTTTCTTGAATTACTTTTATTATGAATGAGTTTATTTATTTACATTTCAAATGTTGTCCTTCTTCCCAGTCTCCCCTCCACAAACCCTCTACCCCATCCTCCTTTGCTTCACCTCTAAGAGGGTGCTCACCCACCCACCCACTCCCGCCTCACCCCTCTAGCATCTTCTTTTGCTGCTACCACAAGCCTCCACAGGACCAAGCTCCTCCTCTCCCATGGATTCCAGATAAGGCAGCCCTCCATGTAGCAGCAGCCATGACCTAACCCATATATTTTTGTTGGTTGGTAATTTAGCCCATGGGAGCTCTGAGGGGTCCAGTTAGTAGATATTGTTCTTCCTATGGAGTTTCAATCCCCTTCAGCTCCTTCAGTCCTTCCCCTAACTCTTCCCTTGGGGTCCCCAGCCCCCAAGTTGACTGTGAGTACCTGCATCTGTCTTAGTCAGGTGTTGGCAGAGCCTCTTGGAGGATGGCTTTACTAGGCCCCTGTCTGCAAGCACTTCTTGGCATCAGCAATACTGTCAGGGTTTGGTGTATGCAGGTGGGATGGATCCCATGATGAGGAGCTCTCTGGGTGGCCTTTTTTCTTGAAGACATTTTAATTATCGCAACTGTATTCTAAAACAGATTTTCCATTGACAGTAATTTGGTCCATTTAATTCAATATTGCAGGAAAAGGAGAACCATGTGTAGAATGCTAGAAAGTGAGATTTTAGAAGAGACAACATGAGTCAGAGACCTACTGTGAATACTTCAGCAAACAAAGACGACATTTTGCTCATAGATTAAATCACAGTCCCACGAGCTAATGCTAGATAATATAACTACTCCAATTCTGTCAAATTCTAGACACCAGTATTTCACTTCATGCCTCAGTTCATTTGCATATGTAAACATATTATTTTCCTGTTGTTGTGATAAAATATCATGACCAAAGGCAACTTGTAGCAAATGGTTTATTATGATCTACTTTTCCAGAAGTTGAGAGTCCTCTGTGATGGGAAGGCATAGTGGCAAATGGAACACGTTGTAGCAGGATCAGGAAACTGAGAAACCACATCTTTATCCATAAACACAAAGAGAGCATAAACTGGATGTGAAGCCAAGCCATGAACCCTCAAAGATTGCCCTAATGCTCTATTTTCTCCATCAAGGTCAAACTTCCTCATGACCTTTTCTCCAAAAACTGGGGGCCATGTGTCCAAATATCTAAGCTACGATGAACATTTTCCACTTAGTCCACCATAATACATATATATATACACATATATATAATATATGTGTGTGAATATATATACATATGTATATATAATATTCCAAGAAGTTTCTTTTCAAATATATTTTAAATATCACCACTCAACTTGAAAGTTGTTTCAAACCCCAATCTACATGGACACATAATTACAAGGCTTACCTGAAGTCACTCCCATTCTCTATTCCTGTCTCTTCAAAGATGTTAGATCACCCCAATTTGAAAGGGGGTACTAATTAGCACATTGCATCTCTGTTTAGGATAACACATTTTAGTTTTTTGGAGCAAGCAATTAAAATAATGTCATGTTTTTGAGAGAAGAAAAACTGTATAATTAGCTGGTCTTACAAAGAAAAGTTGTAGAGGAGGTGTCCTGAGAGGGAGGCAGAAAGCAATAAAGAGATTTTTGTATCCACAGAAATGAGCAACAGAAATGCGGCATATGTGCAAATCCCCTGAACTGAACCAGGAGTGTGGCCAGTTAAATATAGACAGCCTAGGTCCTAGGTGAAGGAATCAGATTCACACCTAACAGGCTGTACTCCAAACTGAAGCTAAAGGAATAAGATGCCTATAAGAACAAACTTCTTACTCACTTCAATTCATTTCAAGGATGACGGTGGATGAATGACAATAGCCAGTCATGTGTTTATGAAAGGTGAGCCTCGGATCTCTTACTCCTTACAGGTTTAACAGGAGCGATCCATCATTAGCTTGGTTGACACTAACCTAGGTGGCTCTTCTCCCCTGGAAGCCCTTCCATGACTCCCATCTCTTTGAATTATAGTTTTAATTATCTTGCTCGTGATTGGGTTTCATAAGATTTCCTCCTTAATCCTTAGTTTGGGTTTACTCACGGACTTTTCCTTTTGCCTCTGTCTCTAGCCTGCCTTAACATTTTATCTTACATTATCTCCTTGTGCTCTATCCTATAAAATGTTGTGTCATCTGTAATTTTATTTGATGTGGGCTGCAGGAGTACAGATTCCCATACATTTTTCTCATGTGCATTTACTTCTGGTTAGTTTTTCCATTACCCATGTCTGTCACTCCATTACTAATTTAATCCTTTTTACCTCCGGTATTCCTTTTCACATTCATTTACCTTATGTTCAAGTATTACCTCGTCCCTAATTGCATCTCCCTCACCATTTGTAATTTCACGGATTTCATGTATAGCCAGGTGAAAAGCACGCAATGAGTGATTTGAATCTAGGGCACACACACAAAAGGACATAAAAAGTCTGTTGGCAACTGGGCAAGCTCACTCAACGTAGTTTCTGTTTGTTTGTTTGTTTGTTTGTTTGTTTTCCCAGTTCTAACAGTTTACATGCTAGTTCTACTAAAGGAGGATTTCTGTAAGAAGAATACATTCCTTTCATTCTCCAGAGAATGCCACCCCCACCCACCACCCTCCACGTCCATGCTTAAAGCATTCCGGTGTTTTGATTTTTTTATTGCTGTTGTTGCTGTTGCTGTTGTTGTTTCTGGCTTGGTTTGGTTTGGTTTGATTGTCTCCCACCTGTTCTTTCTTTCGTTCATCTTCTTTTTCCTTTTTTATCTGTAATTTTATAAACACCGTGGCTTCGCACTTGACCTTCCACTTTGAACTCAGTACAGACTGTTCAACTTATTTTAACATCGATCAATGGCTTTCTAGGCTGCCTTACACATAGTAGTAAGTTGGGTTATTTCTTCAAAAGAGAAAAAAGATAAAAAAAAATATATAAAGGTCCAATGAAGACTACAACAGGAGAGTATCTCTTTCCAGTCTCCAATACTACAGGTATTGGCAACAACAAAGATCTATTTTAGGAATTCAGTAAGCAGTCCTGTGAGCCTCTCTTTTTATGCATGCAAGATCCACTTTATTTGTACACACCATAGGTTGATAATCAAGTCATGACTGCATATGTCTAACATAACTGTTCCAAGGCGGATCTGCAAACCGTTCCAATCACCCATTTCCTTATAGAGATGTTTTTAAACTATCCCATTCTTCTTGATTACCTGATCTCAAAGGACTATACCTGTAGAGAGGCAGCCCAGAAATCTATAGCATTTATAAAGAACTTCCTTCCCTTAGGGCCTTCTGTACAATTGTTAATTTAAGACATGCATCAGAGCATTATAGGAAGCTGAATTTCCCCGCCTCCAGTCATGACCTTGTTTTAAGATAAATTCAAAGCTCATGGGCATGCAGCTCAAGGCCATATCTTTATGTTTTCCCTAGCATAAGACTTTGTGAGTTGGCAGAGCCCATCCTTTAAAATCTTATTTATGTAGACATCCACTGGGCACCTGGAATATGTCTAGTTTTTAGCCAAAGAGCTTGAGAAGGGTTTGATAGACATCTAATACACTTAACCTTGTCATTACTGCCCATAGCCCATGTTTCCTACTAAGCTGACTCAAGGCCTCGTTGAGCCAGAAACAAGCACCCTGTGACTTCCTGACAAACGTGTCTAGAATACCTATTGTACTTCTCACAGGCAATTTGGTCCTCGTGGTCACAGACCCTCAACGTGATATCTTTGGTTTAGACTAGAGGCATCAGATTTACTGCCACCTATGGATCTGATGAAGCTATATTTTTTAATAAGCCCTTAAGGTAGAAATATAGGTCCCTTTCAGTATTTAGACCAGTCATATTTTACTATCAACACAGGTGTACTTTACAACATTAAAGGGCAAGTTACTAACCTAGCTTCAATAACACCTCAGAATTGTGGGGTTTAATGACCTCATGATGAAAGAGTGATACTCGGAAATCTGAGGAGCTGCCGATGTACATGTGGAAAAATATGAATTAATTTTTATATGAATAATGAATGAATGTATTTCTATGAATTTTGTACGAGAAAGCCAAAGAACACCACACGTTTCTTCATATGAACTGATCATACCTGGGGTTGGCAATGAAGGAATGAGTGTCAGAGTCAGAGAAATCCGGACCCTTACAGATTTAACGGTACCTACCCAGCCTGTCTGTTCTTCAAGATCCAATTTGTCACAGAGAGTTTGCTTTCCAGTATTCTTCACAGCAAGGCATAAACATGGCCATCTAAAACAAACATAAACAGACCAAACCCACCATCCGCAAAAAACACTAGCCCTATTTTCAGGCGATCCACCAAGAACTTCCCTACTGTATGTAAACATATTCCAGGGAAACATTATTTAGAACTGGAACCTAACTCATGCATTTGGCATCCATTCTTGCCTCCACAACCACATCTCTCCCATCTAATTATCTCTGCATAATGCAGGACTCGGTATTTACTCGGAGCTCTGTGCATTCATCTTCGTTTCCTTTTAATTCAAGAATTTAAGCTCATTAGGGAATCTGTTTAAAATATACTCGATGGCGATGGTGCACGTTTTATTTCAAGAAATCCAAGTTCTCACACTGAATTTACATAAAGTAAGATTTAATCAAGTAACATTTAGGAGGGAAGAGATCGTGTTCGAATGCTTGGGAGTTTACAGAAACATTTCCCTGGATGCTACAGTTTGAGAAGCCAGACAGTCCCAGCTTCAAATGCAAGTCAAATTGAAATCCTAGTTTACATAGACTTGTATCAGAAACTAGAAAATTCAGATTCTAATCCCACAAAAGTCTCCATAGTAATTTATATGGAGACATTAGAAGACGGGTGTGTAAGTTTTAAATGTATGTGTTTTTCTTGTTTTCTGAGGTTTATCTCGTCACTGATAGGCTGGCATCGATCCCAGGTCAAGCTCAATCTCATTTCTGCCAGCCCACATCAACTCTCTCATCCTGAACGGGTCTTAAAGGGAGTAGATGCGATTGTCCACAGATGGAAACATGTATCCGCACTCACAACCCTTTCTCCTCCAACCTTCAGCTCGTCTCTGTCTGCTTATTTACTTGTGTAGTGGGCACTGGGCAAGACAGTTCATCTGAGTTACAAGATAATCCTCTGAAATGCTTCTAAAACAAAACTATGACATGTTTGAAGGAAGGCTTGGTAAAATTACCATGTCTACAAAGTCATGGGTGGTACTTAGAGCACAGGCAAGTCGCTAACCTAGTGAAGCTAGGTTAGTCGCCTTTTCTACTTTTCCCGCAAGTATGTCTCTCCCAAAGGGAGATTTAAATTGACCTTATCCTCTGCTACTCAGACTCGAAGAGCATTGAGTTGTAATCTTTCCCTTCGGTTTCCTAACTGACCTCAAGGCTCAGCTCAGAATCATTTTTTTTCTTAAGAGAACATTCCCGAAGCGTATTCTGTAGCCGGCTCTACTGAAGCGTAAGTCAGATGTGATTCCTAGAACCATCAGGGAGACGCTCAGAGTCAAGAAAAACACTACTCCTGGGGCTGTCCTCTGAGCCTGTCATCTTGTTCCCTTACCCCTAGACGAACCAGAAAATGGTTCATAAACTCGTGTCTGAGCTCCAGGGAAAATAAGGAACCTGCTCTTTGCACCGGATGCTATCCCTGCTGTTTCCATTCACAATCTGCTTCTGAGCAGACCAAAGAAAACACGGGACCAGGCTGTGCTCAGACTCGATTATACATTCAAATTGCCTGTATTTAAAAAACCCTAAAAACTGTAATGACTTAATTAAGCTGGTAACTTTACGGCATACTTTTCCTCACAGCCTAATTCCCAATCCTTTCGTTCCACTGAGAAGAGAGTGTGGCGATCCTGCTGCAGGGAGGCAAGGTCTAAGACTGGAAAAGGAGACGAGTGGGTCTTGGCGGGACCTACATTCCCTGGGTAGCAGATTGTCTACAAATCTCTATTCCTTCGGAGGTCATAAAACAAGGTTCCAGGGAAGGAGCAGAAATCAGTTTAGATTCCAGGAAGAGTAGGGTGAGTTCTCACGAGGTGAGGTCAGGCCTGGAGTCCAACCACTAAAAGGCATCTTTCAAAACGGAGAAACTTAGATAAGCAAAGGCTTACACTGTGAAGCAGCAGTTGGCCCCATTGCTGAGCATGTCCAAAAAGCATCCTTCCTTTCCCAGCTCTCCATGACCATGTGGTTTATAGCTATGTATTTTAATGTCTTTGAATAACCCTTTTGTCTCCACATGAAAGTGTTCAGGGGAAAGGTGAACTAAGGCCTTATGGATAGGGCTTCTTGACCTTTAAGCATTCCTTATAGGGACGTTGTGGGTGTTTGTAAAATCTGTTGCTTGGGTCTCTATTGGGCTCTTTATGTATTTTCATGTATTTCAAGATTTTTTTTTTTTGAGAAATTTACTTCTGGGTGGTGAGATAACTCACCAGTTAAGAATACTTCCTACTCTTAGAGAAACCCCTGATTCTGTGCCCATTGCTTACATGGTACCCACAACCTTATTAATTCTAATGACAGAGGATGCTTCACCATCTCCTGACCTGTTTGGGCACCTGCCTTGCATGCAGGTGGAACGCTCATCCACATAAAAAGTAAGAAGAAATGAATCTTTTAAAGAGAATGAAGATGACTCCTCACCAGACAAATTATATTTTTTCCTAAGATCTCCTGTCTAAATAAATAATATTAAGCCAGTCATTTCATTTTTACCATGTTAAGCTTGCACCCCACTATTAAACTTTACCTTTACTAAATTTGCCAGGATGTAACAGAATAATCTATATTAGACATTTAGTAAATTTAGCCTCCGTGCCTGATTCTTTATCCGTCACAAACATTAGTTGATAATAATACCCAGGGTGGTTAATATTGCACGGCTCTTCTCGCCTATAAAGCTTGAAGTTATGCGGCACCTGTCACTCATATACCTGGCTCCGGGACAGAGAAAGACAAATTCTAAAAGGAATCCTTGCTCTTCACGGTTACACAGGGGTGACTCTTAACTAAGTTCCACAAACTTTCACTTATTTGGCCTTCTGGTGTCGGTCATTTCGTCTCTCTTTAGCAGCTGTTAGTATTAGCCTTTTGGGAATCAAACAGAAAGAGTTTTCCATTTTTTGGAAGCCACATGTTGTCTGACTTTCAATTACAGGTGAAACAGCGCACCATGGCAACCATCCAAACTGTGGAGGCCACACCAACTCTCTGTTTTAAATTCATTTTCTGTGAAGTCAAAACTCATCTTTCAAGTGTGAAAGCAAGGAAAGTAATTAGCTGAGGCAGCAGAGAGCAGAAATGAGGAGGAGGCCCCTCGTGGCCAAAACAAGGCTTCTCCTTCTCAGGCTTTTAATGCTATGCAAAAGGCGTTAATCCGCACTTTCATATCCTATTAGGGGAATAGAAATGTCTGGAGGTAATGTGAGTGCCTTTCTGTGTAAGTGACCCTCCCCAGCATCTCACTGGAACTCTGTAGCTGTGGAAATCAGGCATCAGGGATTGACAGCCAGGCATATCTCCTTTAAGGCTCATCAGCTGGGAGCAGCACACACGAAAGTTAGTCCGAGGTAGCACCAGGGAAACCTCAGAAAGACTTGACGGTCGGTTCCTCTCCTCCACCTTGCTGCCGGTCATGCCGTACACTGGTGACTTCTTGGCAGCAGCTTTATGTAAAGATGAAATCAGATTTCCTAGATGCCCATCAAGCAGCATTAGAGAAAGTCAGGCTCCTGTGAGTAGAAGTCAGGGTAAGGCTGTAGAAGGCTAAGAGAAAAATCTTCCTCCTGAGAGAGTCTTCATGGTGCTTCTGAGAAGGACAGCACAGAATTCAAGGGACCGTGTATTCTATTCTCAGTAGCTAAATTGTAGAACAAACACAGATGTCCATCAGCAGAGGGAAGCATAAAGAAATGGGGTATATAAACAATAATATATATATATATATATATATTGTTGTTTACTTTTCAGCCATAGCAAGCTCATGTCATTTGCAGAAAACAGATCAGTTGAGATAATCATATTGAATAAATTAGGTCTGTGATGTGTGTGTGTGTGTGTGTGTGTGTGTGTGTGTGTGTGTGTGTCTGTGTGTGTGTGTTAGAAGCCAAACTTTCTAGAGGAGCAATGGAGAAGGGAGGTGTGGAGAATGGGGAAAGATGGAGTATGGAGGATAGCATGAAGTTTGGTACCTTCGTGTATGAAAATGCTCTTGTACAACACAGTGTCATGGATAATGGATATAGACAAATAAAATTTTTTAAAGAATTCTTTTTTTGATGGATGTTTTTATAGATGATATAAATTATTTTACATTTATTTCTTTATGTGTATGTCTCTGCTGTGGTGTGCATTTGTAGATCACAAGACAACTCTGGCAACCGGCTCTCCCCTTCTACTGTGTTGGTGATGGGGGGAACTCAAATCATCTGACATGGTGGCAGGAGCCCTGTGTCTTTTCCTATTCCTATGATACAATACTGTCACTGAAGCAGCTTTAAGGGATAATTTCAGACTAGAGTCCATCATTTTAGCAAAGTTCAGGCAGAAACTTGAAATCGTTAGTCACATCTACATTTAAGAGCAAGAGAGAGAAAGGAATAACACATGGTTTTCAGTGTTGAGATCATTTTTTACCAGAACCCACACCTAGAGAGTGACTCTGGACACTTTTACAGTTGGTTCTCTCACATCAGTAATGACATCAAGACAACCAGCCACCATGGTCACAGGCCATGATGAAGGCAGTCCCGCACTGGGGACTCCTCACAGATGATTTTTTTTTTTTGGTTCTTTTTTTTCGGAGCTGGGAACCGAACCCAGGGCCTTGCGCTTCCTAGGCAAGCGCTCTACCACTGAGCTAAATCCCCAACCCCTTACAGATGATTTTAAGTTTTGTCGTCTTGCCAACTCAAACTAATCAAACTAACTCACTAAGCCATCTCTTTGGCATTACTTTGCTGATTTTAATAAAGGAAAGATTAAGTCATATCAAATATAAATTATTCAAAACAGAATATAATCAATCAACCTCTAAAATAGAAAAATCAAAGCCAAACAAAACAAACAAACAAACAAAAAATCCCAACTATCTGCTGTGTTCTGTTCTTTACAATAAGAGTGAGTTGTGACTTATGAATCTGCCTTACATTGGATGAGGAAGATCTGCAGGTTTTTGTCCAAGCCAAGCCCTGCCTCTTTGTGCCCTTCTCACCCTGCCTCACCCCATGGGACTGTATCACTTTAAAGGTCATAGGAAATCTCCTACTTCTGCTCAGTTTTACTTAAAACAAAGAGCTATTTTTGGTTATTTTCCCAGGAGACACAGTTAGGAGCTCATGCTTGTTGCCAGCCCTGTTTTTGTTTCTTTACTGTAAACTTTTTCTTTATAGGAGTGCCTACTAGAATATGTGTATTCAGTGATATGAATATATGTCATTTCCCTGGAATACAAATTCACCCATTCCATAAAGATTGGTTGACCTCTACTGATAAGACCAGTGTACTTCCATCACAAAGTCAAACTTGCTTGCTTTTCGCTTGTTCTGTTTGTTGGTTTTATGATTCAAGTTGCTTTCTTAAAGTGTCATTTGATTTTTTTAAACGCTAGCTATTTATCTTGCTATATAAATCAATTTTCTACTCTTCTCCCCATCAATTCTGCTGCTTTCCAATTCCTCCCACGCATTCCAGGTAAATGGCTAAAGCGATGTGGCCACAGGTAGAGACGTGTCAGATGTCTCCTGCTGTGGCAAAGAAGATGAACACAAGTAATGGATGAATAATAGGCCAGCACTGAGGTCAATATTTGCCTCATGCTGCAATACATCTTAATCCTTACAAAACTATCAAAAATTAGCTCTCAATAATTTCCATGGGTATTCTAGAATAGTTTCCTTATAATGATACAGAAATTCAGAAGACAAAGGTTATTAAATTGCTATGCCATAATTTTTGTTCCAAAGAGAAACTGTTCTTTATAGTAAGGTAAAGATCTCCCTGATTTCCAAGCTTTAATATACTTGAGAATCATGTGGGATATACTCAAGTAAGTTTGACTTCTTGAATTCCAGCCATTGAGATTCTAGCAATGTCTAGTTGGATCTGATTTGGACAACTTGAACACATTACTTTAAGAAAAATCTTCATCGTGTTTAGGAAGTAATTACCTAAGTAACCAATCAAACAAAGGCTGCTTGATACATACTTGGAAACAGCTGTATTCAAAAGCAAATGTGCACAGAGCTAAAATGAAGTACTAACTTGCTTAAATTTTCCTCCTTCTTGCAATATCCAGAAGATAGCTAAGGTTGGTTTCTTATATTTGATATTTTGCACAGTAAGATCATGGCTTAATGGCATATTTTGCCAGTGAAAATTTACTAAATAAAAACAAACAAAACAAAACCTCTTAAAAACTCAATTGTTCACACCAGGAGACTTAGCATTCTAAATTCAAATAACTAAACAGAATCAGCACTATCTTAGAGACTTAATGTAGTACTTAAAAAATAATAAAATACTGCTAAGCCTATGGGAGGAGACAGCGATCAAAATATTTTAAAGATGAATATTTACATAACATTTAATGAAATTACTATACATAATGAGAGTAGTACATATATAATATTGCAAGAAGACATTGCCTTAATTTACCTTTTACTGCTGTTACTCTGACCAAATGCAACTTGGGGAAGAACTGTTGATTTCACTTTATGTGTCTCATTCAGATCCGTCCTTGAGGAAAATCAAGGTAGGAATTGAAGAGAGGAACCCAGAGGCAAGAAACGTGGAGAAACATTGCTTGATGGATTGCTCTCCAGCTTGTTCATTTTGTCATGTTCGGCTAACGTTCTTATACAACCCAAGCCCACCTGTCTAATGATGGTGTCGCCCACAATGGGCTGGGACCTCTCTCATCAATCATTAATGCCGACAGTATCTAACAGATATCACCACAGGCCAATATGATTTTGGCAATTCCTCACTTAAAATTTCTTTAGAGATCTCTAGGCTGTATCAGGTTTATATATGAAGCTAATTACAACATATATGTATCCTAATCAGTGAAATGTTTAAATTTAAATATTGTAATTATCCATTTTATTTATTCTAGACTATTCAAACATATGACTACTATGAATGATTTGTAGCAGAAGTAACTATAAAATACATTTTCTTCCTATAAAATCAGGGAATCCTAAGATACTATATTCTCCATTGTTCTAGAAATCTTGTGATTTTTTTTCTGCTTGCTTTGGACATTCTTACCTGTTGTATACTCTGACCTGACTCTTCTCTCTCTCTCTCTCTCTCTCTCTCTCTCTCTCTCTCTCTCTCTCTCTCTCTCTCTGCCTCTGTCTCTCTGTCTCTCTGTCTCTGTTCTGTGTGTCTCTGATGGGAATTGCCATTTGGTTATAAAATTTCAAACATTTTAGAGAAAACACTTTTTATTTTAGCACTGACATAACAAAACCACAAGATTTAGTAGTAATTTCTAGGTACACTTTTAAATTTAAGTCTACTTGATCTGAAAAGCAAATGGAAGAAATATATTACTAGTTGTATTTCTCTATTTCAACTTAGGTATTCATTATTTATAATAGACATTGCCTAGATCTCATATATACCTACCATCCAAAAGAGTGGTTGTATGCTTTAAGTTATATTAGTCCCTTTTTTATTGCTTTTAATTAACTATTTGTGTTAAACTTCTTTGTGGTTCCCCTAGATTTAAAAACCCATTAACATCTAGTGAGTATTTTCTACAATGATCAGTCTTGCTTCACATTGAGTTTTATGTGCAAATAATTCATCAGGGTTCTTGAGAAAATGCATATTCTAAGTTGGACATGGTGATACACGCCAGTAATCCCAGCATTCAGCAGGCTTAGTCAGGAGGATCATGAATTGCAAATCAACTTGGGCTTACCCTTGAGACCTTGCATATAAAGAGAGGGAGGTTAGGTGAGAGGTTGCCTATGACCTGGACAGCTCTCCACCTGACTCTATCTGACCCTTCCTGCCCATGGGGTTGGGGGTGAGTTGATGCAGAGCCAATGGCACAGACGCTGGGAGCAGGTGAAAAATGCTGTCACAAAGTCATCAGAGCACTGCTGCAAGCTCCTTTAATACCCTTCACCCACCCCACCCACACTGGTTCCAAGGAAGTATCTATTCCAAGCAGCAGTTCCTGATTGGCTAGCACTATTTGCACCAACAATCATTGTTCTCTCAAGCAGCCCTAAATTAGATCCTCTTGCAGGGAAGTTGGTGTCTCAGGCAGTCCTCAGTTAGGTCCTTCTGCAGGAATGTTGGTGTCTCAGGAAGTCTTCAATTAGGTCCTCCTGCAGGAGATGCTTTCTCAGCTGCAGGGTCCCCAACCTTTATACAGAGGAGGCCCTGCCATTCCTGCTACATCTCTACCCTTTTGTTTTTAGATTTTGACAGCCTAGTGGGAGCCAGGGTGCCATGGCCTGAACATTGCTGACACCCACCTCAGTGGATTCCCAGCATACTGGACTGTATCTGTCTTAGGTTGTCCTGTCTTCCAGGATTTAAGCCGTCATTGACTACCAGCCCTCAAAGAGATATCACTCCGGAAGCATGCCACACAAGGGGGAGACAAGGAAAAGCTTACTTGGTCTCCTAGATCTCTGCCATCCTTGCATTGATAACATCCTTAGGGGGCGCTGCAATTGAGATTTTCAAGAGCCATTAGTACCTGGAGGGTTGCCTTATTTATAGTACGCTGACTAAACACACACACACAAACACACACACACACACACAGAGAGAGAGAGAGAGAGAGAGAGAGAGAGAGAGAGAGAGAGCGAGAGAGAGAGCATGCTTTTATTCAATGAGTAGGGATATTGTTTCTAAATTTGAAGGAGCGTCTATGCATATGCCCAGTGCCTCCTGCTTGTCTATTAAGCAAAAGGTCGGCACTGTACATTTGAGCCTCACTAAATGTTACATTCTATTATTGATGACATTTCCGGATAGATACCCTTTATACTCAACTGCATGTATTTTATTGGAGTGGAGCTGTCCTTCACAATCTCTCACTGGTAATGATAAAAACACTCTCACCATCAGCCCTGAAGTTATTAAAATACCTTTCTAATGTCTAAAAATTCAATCCCAGGAAAGCATGTTGCCATCATGTTCTGATTCTAACACGTGTCAGCATGTGACAGGGACTGAACCACTGTTTTCTTTCAGGTCTTTCAAAGGCTATCCTGGATACTGCTTGCTGTTATTTTGTGTATAATTACTTTAGGAACTGTTCAACAAGCATAGACAATATTTAATACACCATAAGAGAAAGGCAGGAAAACAATTCAGTGAGGGGTCCCAGCTTTTCAACTGGAGTATTTCTGAGAACATTGTAAAAGAATTTTGCCCCTAAATTCTACATATCTGTTTCTAAATTGTTCAAATAATGATTAAAACTTTTCAAAAGACCAGAATATATTCCTTGTTTGTTTATAATGCTGTGATTATATATATTCTTATTCCTTACTCCTTCATTGTTTGTTATTCTTTGGTTGCTTTTCTAGACATATTTATGAACATCAAGTGTCTTAATACCTTCTTAGGCAAATGATGGGATCAAATACATCTATTGATAGGTTTTCAATTCTCTGTTTATTGCATTTGTGAGTTATGATATGGAAGGAAGCTAAGGATATTGCTCATCTACTTAAAATCACCAAGCATAATATTTACTCATTCAATTTCATGTAGTTCCTAGAGTTTAAGTTTCAAATATGGTCACGATTCTATGGCCTAGTGCATGCCTACTGAAAAAGCTATGGAAGGTAGAATAGAAGAGTTTATTGTTTGTGACTCAAAACTGTCCATGCCACACTTGAAAACAATGAGAATTTTGACTGGCCTTGACAATGAGCATTGTGCAAGTACCTTGTAGGTTCCGGGATGAGGAATACATTATGGAAAAGATACCAAACGAAACTTAAAAATTACTTGTGGTAGCTGCAAATCACAGTAATATTACTTCCTTTGTTTCTGCCAAATTTCTGCCAATACATTTAGCTTCATTTAAAGGAAATAAGATGAAAATGGAAAATGTTTGAATCATAGCTATTAACTACAGAGAACTAAATTTAAAAGATTTGCTAATTAAAATGTCACAGTATACTAAATATAATACTTGAATGATGAGGCAGCATGAGCTTTCTCTGTTATTATTATTGTTCCTTTTATAGAAAGGAAAATATATTCTTTTCTCATATAATATAACCTGATTACGGTTTCCTTTCCCTCTCCTCTGGTGTAGCTCCTCTCCTTTTCTATCTCTCATTAGAAAAGGACAGGTTTCCAAGAGATAATATTAAACTTTAATAAAATAAAACATAATAAGATAAAAACAAAAATTATCATATCAATACTGGACTGGATAGACCAACAGAAGGATAAGCAGCCATGAGAAGACACAAGAATCAGAGACCCACTTGTTTGCACACTCAGGAATCCCATAAAAACCCAAAAATGGAAGCCACTATACGCAGAAGACCTGGTCCCGACCTGGGCAAACCCTGTTCATGTTGCTTCAGGTTTCCTGAGTTCACATGAGATCTGCTCATGTTGATTTAGAAGGCCTTGTTTTCTTGGGATGTCCTGCAAAGCCTCCGCCTCTTGCCTTGATTCTTTCATTCTCTTTTGCAGTGTTCTGTTGACTCTCAGGGAGGAGTTTGATAAAGGCATCCCATTTAAGGCTGAGTGTTCCAAGATTTTTCACTCTCTGTGTAATGTCTTGCTGTCTGTTTCCATATCTGTGCTCAGTTGCTACAGGAAAAATCTTCTCTGACGATGGCTAAACAAGGTACTGACCCATCTATGACTATAACACAATATTATTAGGAAACATTTTGTCAGTATTTTTTTAGGCCAGTAGTATTTGGTTTACTCTAGATCCTTGGGTTACCTAGTTTCTTCTCCTTGTTCACCCAAGTAGTGGTGGACATGGGTTCCAAATTGTGAAGTGGGCCTTAAGTCAAATCATTTATTGGTTGATTATTCCCACAATGTTTTTTTTTTTTTTTTGCCACCATTGCTTTAGCACCTCTTGCAGGTAAGAAGCCATCGTAGATCAGAGGGTTCATAGTTTTCTTGGTGTTTAAGTTTCTTTTTTGGAAGCAGACAGAGTAGCTTGCTGTACCAAGGATGCTAGCCATAAAAATGAAGGCTCTGTATAGACACCAGCTCGGTTTCTTCATGTTCAATGGGTTGTGTGGGTGCTGTTTTCAACAATGGTGCCTTGCTGTTACTTTGAGAGGAATAATCTATTGTTTCAGCAACAGTCTGGGTTGTTTGGGGGTTCATATGGGACTCCCTTTGACAGTCACTCATTTAGATATAACTCAATCCTTGTACCGGAAGCTGCATTTGGAGGGAAAAAAATGGTAGTTAGGATACTAATGTCTCTACCATTATTTGATGAATTCATTTAGATAGTGTATGTACACACACACAAACACACACGGAGGTTTCTACTCTCTTTAGTTTTCATAATACTCCTCAAATGCCCCTTAATTTTAGCTGACTCTCCTCCTAGTCTCTTTTTCATGCCTTAATATTCACCATTCAAGCTTTCACCCAAATTCATTCAAATCAAAATACATTTGTTCCTTCTAATCCCTTTATACATATCTTCTTTGTAGGTCTATGGGTTGTAGCTTGGTCTTCATTGTTTTTACAGCTAATATCCACATATAAGCAAACACATACCATATTTTATTTTTCTGGGTCTGGAAGTATTTTTCTACTTCCACCAATTTGCATAAAATTTACATAATGTCATTTATTTTAACAGCTGAGAAGTATTCCATTGTGTTTACATTCCTTTCTTTAGCCATTCTTCAGTTGAGGAATGTAGCATATAGTTTTGGAAACCGGGAAAGGGAATAACACTCGAAATGTATATAAGAAATACTCAAGTTAATTAAAAAAAAAAAAAAAGGACCCATGCTAAATCTGTCTGTCTGTCTGTCGTGCCAGTATCAACGACGGTTTTGCTCCACCCCCCATGGCGAGCTCCAACTGTCGACTTACCCTAGTTCCCACTGATAGCTTGCTAAGCTAACCAAACCGGCTTAACCTAAGATGACCAGAGCTGAGTCTAGTATTTTTTCAGGCCATCCACCCCCTGCAGCTGGCTTGAATAACACCAGCTATTGCCCACTCAGTTCCCATTAACCCTGTGAAATGAAAAGCCTTATCCGACCAATTAAGATTTCGCCTGACCTCCCTTGAATATGTGATCTACTCCTTGTGTGGGGCACCCCTCTTGAGAGAGCAGAAAATACCAACAGCAATCCACATCAGAGGGACATCCAGGTTGTTTAATATTTCTAGCTTTTATGAGTTCAGCAACAATAAGCATAACTGAGCAAGTGTCTTTGTGGTGGTATGAAGTATCTTTGGGAATTTCTTTATAATAATCTACTTGTTAAAGCATGAGTAGGATTCCCAGTGTAGAGAAGGGTTAACTAGATAAAAATTATGTCAGGTACTTCTAATTCTAAATCCAGCAGAGTCACACATGGAATTGTTTTTTGTGATAAAGAACATTGATATTATCCCATGTGTTGTATAGAGCCACACTACGAGATTTAAGAATAATAGAAAAATATTAGTTGTGGGTTTATTAATTTGGCATGGACTGATGTTGGCCTGTTATAGATATTAGAAGAAACTGTCTGTTCCTAAATCCACATAAATGCACATAAAAATTGACAAGATATATGTATTAAATAAATAAAGAACTGGAGAGAAAGTTCTATGGTGAAAGCACTTGCATGTGAAAATAAGATTCTGAGTTCAAATACCCAGGAGTTATGTAAAAGCCGTATATGTTAGCTCACTACAGGAACCCATTTGTTCCAATGGTGAGATTGTAAGTCGAAATAGAAAGATATCTAGAATCTTTCTGGCAAACAAGATTGAAATTTGCAGAAGCAAAACAGCCAAGATGATAAAGCCATCTCAAACAAGATGGAGGATGAGGATTAACACTTGACCTTGTACTCTGTCCACTGTACACGCCATAGCACATGCCCTTTTACATTTACATGAATGCATTTACACAGAAATGCATGCACACACAGCACACACATCTAGCATTCATCACCTTGCACTAGATATGGGAAAATGGGAGGCACTCAAGTTCAGAGTACAGTAGGAGGAAAGACGATTATTCACGAGATTTGTAGGGATGAAGCGGATCACAGGTAGTAGTACATCATCTCACAATCCTCATTTTCTGAGGAGGCGTTTTGTTCAAAATCTTGTCAGTGTTTCCTCTGGAAAACGTCTTTGTTCCACGTTGAACTTTTTAGCCTGGTTTTGCCATTTTCATGCCTGGGAATGGTACTTTTCCAAAAAGTAATCCACATGTTTAAAAACAGATTTTTATTCATTCAAGTGTGAAACTTTTAGTGTTCATCTCTATCCCCATTTGCAAAAGTTAAGGATTAAAAGGTCTGATCAGAGTAAATTTTGTCCACAGGTAGAGGTATCCATATTCAAATCCACTTTAATTGTCGAAGAATCCAAAGGACACTTGAAGTTGTGGTTGAAGTTGAACCTTGTGGTTTAGTTTAATTTTAAATAGTGAAAAGGGTTTTGTTGAATTTCTTTGGCCTGGATGGTATAGGTCAGTGGCTCTCAACCTTCCTAATGCTCTGACATTTGAACACAGTTCCTCATATTGTGATAACTCGCAACCATAAAGGGGCCATGACTCACTTGTTGAAAACAACCCTTTTCCTAACTTATTAGAAACAGATACATACATTTTAACTGGGTTCTGCCATATTTAAAATGTTTTTTATTTTAAATCTGGGCCAAGGGAATTTCACCCTGAAAAGATGTCTCCAGAGGCTCTTTTGAATAGTTATTTGACTGGTTGTCTCATTTCTGCTCTATTATACATGAAACTACTGACTGAAGGGGAGGTGAACCTGCTGGACTGTTGTTACCCATTTTCTGAGGAGCATTTTACCAATGTCTTTAGCATTCTTTGACATAAAATTTTACCCACTTCATAGATCAACAGATTGGAGTTCAAAGAAGCAACATAATTTTTCTAAAGTTATGTACAATAAGAAGAGAGCTTAAAACCCAGTCAATCTGCATCTGAAGGTTATAGTAAGGGAAAGTGGCCTATGCAAAGTCTTTAACCTATAATTAACTCCAGCAAGAGTCACTTAAAGGGCTTCTCTGTTCTGAAGTGGGTAGTCACTGTTGACTGCCATCCTAAGTCACAGTGAGTTGAGATTGGATGCAGAGACAAATGTTAGGACTGGCAAAATGGCTTTCTCAGCTCCCAATCCCTAGTCAATTTCTGCTACAAGACAAACTTGTTCTTACATTGCTCCTCAGATGAAAATAAAATAGAATTTAGACTACTACTTAGTTTTCTTGAATTGAAATCATTTGGGGATCTTACACTGATCATGGTTCTGACTTTGAGAAGTTTCCACATCTAGTCCATAGGGACATTTTCTTGGTTGTCTTTTTCCACTGGATATTGTTACAGTTTCTGTGCTGAAGGAGAAACAGAGCCAGTGTTTCTGTCTTTAACTCTCTGTTCATTTCATGCCTGTTTTAGGCATCATAACACACCTCTGTTCACTGAATGTATTCACACATATCTTCTTAAAGTTTATGACACCCTTCTAGCCTCCAGAACATTTGATTATCATTAAAGTTACTCATGAATCTTTCTTCTCAAAAATATTCCTGCATCCCCAAAAGCGCTTGAAATACTAACAAGGATAGACTATGCAGTTAGAGGAGAAAATATTCCAAATAACTACAAAAGCACGTTTCCAAGGTTATTCCATTGATTTAGCCCAATTCAAAACAAAACAGAAAATAGATAAAAATGAATATAACTTATATGTTTATTATACTTGAGGCACAAGCTTGACAATTGCCATAAAGTAGCTATCATATATTCTTTTCAAAATTTGCACCATTTTTCACTTTTCAATTAAAAACGCACAGACAAAACCCATGAGACTTTACTACTTGAATCAAAAAGCTAAATCAGGGGACTGTAGCCTTCCCCTTTCAAAAGAGACAAAAAGTAAATAAACAGTGTATTAATATATAATAGTAAAAGTCTCTATCAATAACAGGGAATAAGAAAGCAATTGGGCATAGGTGGCTTCCAATAAAATGTTGCTTACAAAGGAGGGTCATGGGTTACATTTGGCTATAGGTCATAGATGGTGGACTTATGCTTTCTAACAAGTGACGGAGTTTCTTGACTAGAATGTGCAGCACCCATTGAAGTCCTTTTCACCCTGAAATAGCACGGGTTTCTCTTTTCTAAATCACAAACAGTCTGACAAGACTTGCATAAGTGAAGATTGATGGTGGAGGAAAACCTGCAAAAAACATCAGTCAATACTTGCACTAGAAATGATGCCCCTCTGTTCCTGAAGCTTGACATCCTCTGCTGTTTCTCTGCCTCGCTTTCTGGGACTGTACGGCGTCATTCTTGCTTAACCACAGTGTGTGCGGTGCGATAGCTGGACACACTTCTATTTGTTGAACTAGATCATTTGAGAAGCAAGTGGGAAAACGGCCTGACCACTAACTGTTGCTGGGCAGGGTGATCCTCTGCCTGCTCACACATTTAACTGTGGTTATCACATTCTAAATGGGGAAGACTGTTACCTAAGAGCCTGGGATATCATTGTTTTACTAAACATCACCTTTCAAAAACAGAAAAGCACTCATTTCTTTGTTGTGGCATCTTAAGTTCAATATCATGGCACTTTGTATAATCTAATATAGTTTGGGCAGTCAGGCACTCCTTCTTAACTGGGTCATACAGTCTGGTCTGTGAGCACCCTTAAACTCTGTCTTTACAAATAAACACATTAAGGCATGGGAATACATGGAAACCCCAAAACATGTCTATGTGAGATGAATGTGAGGACAAGAGAGGAGGAGTTTTGAAAACTGAAGGATGTTCACAGCACCTCATAAACTCAACTTGAATCTGTCTCCTAGTCTACATTGTCTTTTCATGCCTAGAGACTAGTAACTAGAGTATAGTAACCGATTAACCAATTTCAACAAATTAGTATGACCCTCTCCTGTGCCTAATTAAGCTACACATAGGAAAGGTATTAATTAGCCCAAGTAATTATTTTTAAGTGTGTCTATTTATGTATGTGTGTTTCAATGTAGTAATGTTCAGGCACTCTGATTTGGAGCTGAACAAACTTTGTAATGTCAACACGACCTTGTAGAAGGAATGATTCTTCTCTGACCATGAGAAGCATCTTCCTTTCTCAAGGTAAGAGGGAGCATTGCTCTATGTCTAGCTGCTTCAAGATATCAGTCCAGAAACCCAACCAGCCTCCCTGGTGTATCACAGCCCAGATATCCAAACGTAACTATTGTTTTATACACAGACTGACTCATTTCTTTGCCATTTTTCCTTCTCTCTCTACCTTGGGGAAAGTCATAGGAGAAGGAGTTTGATCAGAGAGTACCCATGCATGTTGATAGAGCCTGTAGTTGTGGGATACTGATGGATGTAATCTTAGTACTGACACAAGGCTTTCTAGTGGTTGAATGACTTTGGGACTACATTGTAGTCCTTCTCCATTCCATTGTCAGAAGAGTCCTTGACACTGATTTAAAAAAAAAAAAAGTTCTATTTCAAAAATTACTGTGGTTTGTGGATAGCTCAAAAGGACCATGCATATAAAACAGAATTATAAATTATCTTTGAATCTGTGAAATATATTTCCTTTTTTGTCACTTTTTCTTATTGTGGAAATTGTGGTTCAGTCTGTTCGGTGGTTGCGGTTTTGTGCTAGACACAGAAACAGGCCACAACTGCTAATATCCAACTTGTCTTCCAGTCCAGATTTTCTGGTTCCAATTTGTAAGGTCTAATTACAAACAATAACCTTCTTTTCCAAAGGGGTTTGCTCTACACACCAGAGACTGAGTGGGAACAACCTACTTGACTGGTTTTGTAACTCTACAAGAGTCTAGGGAGTTAACTCCTTAAACACACTGTATCAGTGTGTGATTAAAGTGTTTCCCAGACTGCTCACACGCCTAAGAAGTGACAGAAATGAGATGCCGCTGCCCTCTCTGGCCTTGAGCCCACATTCAGTTTCATCACTAGAATGCAGAAAAAAAATCCAGCATTTCCTGATAGGAGAGATTTAAAGAATGCCCTTGCAATGCCAGAATGTTGACTGTCATGAAACATTGTTTTATTTAAGATACATATGAGCAGCTTAAACCCTCCAAAGGACAGATTCTGTAAGTGGAAAACAAAAAGTATCAATTCATGGAAAATGTAGGTTATTAAGAGAAAGTGAATCACAGATGCATTAAGGGAAAAAAGCCATTTATTTGGGAAAGGATCAGCGTTTAAGAGACACAAATTGGTCATGTGCTCTAGTCTTACAGATTTCAAACAAGTTTTAAATGTAAAACCAATAAATGAGGAACGGGATTCCCTAAGTTTTTTTTGTTTTTAATTCAAGAATTTAGATTGGTACAGACAAGCTTGCAGAGGCTCTAATTCAAAAGCAAGTGGTAATCTTTAAAAAATATATGCACAAATCAATTTTTAAAAAATGGGAAGAAAGGAGCAAAACAAAGGTATTCTTGAGACACAAGGGCTGAAATGACCCTGTGACTCTCGAAGGACTAGAATGTTCCCCTCTGATAAATGTGACAGTTCTCAGCAGTTAGCTTTAAGATGGTATAAGTTCAATGATTCATTTGAATGCAAATGTGGCTGAATCCTTGTCTCTCCTGTCTTCTCAAGCTACCCAGAATTATAGGGTGACCCAATTTGCCTTTATTTCCTGATTTTGAGTTTTTCCTATAAAGTAAATGCCACTGAGTGAGTTCCTACTGTAGGTATGGACCACGTTAGACAACAGACGTCCCGTTATATGTTTAATTTAGTGACGTTTGTTCACCTCTTGAGCTGGAAGCCAATAGAATATGGGTGAATTGGATACGCTAGAGAACAGGAAATTTGAGGGGTCTCCTCTTGTCTCTTTTGATCCTTGTACACACAAACCCTTTTCCTCTAGTAAAGAAATTCTACCTACTTGTTCTCTGTGACTTGAGTATTTGTTTCATGTACTTGAGCATCTACTTATAAAATTGTAAGAGGAGATCATTAAATTTCGTTATCCTGGAGTTGCTTCGGAGCCATTTGCAAACGACTATCACTGTTTCCTCTGTTGCTCTACACCACCTTTGCGTGTTATTTATATTTAAGCAGCTCACTTGAAAGCAGATCTAAAATATAACTTAAAGAAAAAAAAGAAAAAGGAAAAAATAAAACACAACTTAAACATCGCTTTTAAATAAGACCCATGAGAAGTAGCTTAACTATAAAAAAACATTCACATTAATGTAAACATTTCTTTAAAGGCTCATGTGCTCCCCTCCACAATTATTTCACATGTCTCGTTAATCTACCTCACAACAATTAAAAATGAAAAAAAGAATCTAAACTCTACAGTTCAGATGCTAATTTTCTACAAGTATTTTGATGTTTCCCATAATGTTGTAAAGGTAAAAATGCAAATGTTCTTGTTATGAAACAGAGAAGGCAGAACGTCTGGGACAATGAAAACTTGCTTTCTTCCAGAAGAACAAATTCATAAAGCCACGGACATTGACACTTGGTGTGCAGACTACTCCTGAATTCTGAGCTACAGACAATACTGGCTTACGTTAACTTAAACTCTTCTCTATTAGAAAAACTTCATGGGTCAATTGACAACTTTGTGATCCAGATTTAATAACAATAAAATCCATTGATGTTTAAGATTGAAATGTACTAATATAAGAAAAAGGAAGAGAAAAGCAAACATAGCACAAATAAGTAACGTAAAAATGCCATTTTTATTGAACCATAGCTTTGGCCAACCTCATGAGAGACTATAGCAAACACTTTATTTAGAGTGGCCCACCTATAACTACATAAAGTGGAAAGAATATTTACTGTAATAATTAAAACCAATTACCTTTACTTGAGGATCAAAACTAAGCATTAACTACTAAGCTTATATATTCTAATTTTCATAAATCTAACATCCTTTAAAATTGCGTATTAAGCGAAGGACACACAGTTAACCCGCAGACCAGGCCAAGGAAATTAAAACTGGGTGCTTAGTGTCTCACTTCCTCAAAAGCAGCAGATTGTAGGCTGAATATCGAGTGGAAATAATTGGAGTTTCCTCTTCTGTAATTAATTAGGGCTTTCAGAGTCCCAGAACTTCAAATGAGGGAGAAATCGAGCTGTCGCAGGCAACAGTTTTTAACTAAAAAGTATACATTTTGGCCTCAGTATGACAAGCTGGCACATTGGGTTTAATCTGTTTACTTAAGGCCACCCCATGCTCTTCAAAAATTATTGATAATTTTTGTTTAAAAAGAAATGATGAATGTCTACTCCCAATGTCCAAAAGGCATCTTTTGCTCGATGTGCGACTCATTTCGCTATAGTAAAACAAGGCACCAGCCAGTTAATATTTAGACATATTTTTTTACTAATACTACAGACAGCATTTATGTAACTATTAAATAGACAGCAAGAAAAGCAAAAAGATGAGAGAGAACTTTGCTATCAAATTCCTCCTTTAAATGCAGCTGGGTGGTTGTGCCTTTCTTCAGAGCAAGGGCTAGCGAAGGGTGAAATTCTTTAAAAACTACAGTACCATTTGTGGATATTGTGCTTATAAATAACAATTATTGGGCTGGTACAGATTGTTTTAAAATCGGACTTTATGGCTACAATCAAGACCCTCGTTTAGAAATCCCTACGATGGCGATGTTAGTGTGCAGCTCTTAAAAGAACTTCAGAAAAACCTAAAATCCACTTAGCTAGTTTTTAAAGTGAGGGGGATAGAAGGCTTCAGACTTTGGGTGAATTTTCTTGAACTTTCTTGGCTGAAATGTGAGCCAGACCTTGAACCTAAACCTTTTGAAACTTGAATTGCATTTCAGAGTTCTGTACATCCATCATGATTTGACTCCGTCATGTTTTATAGTAACAGAAAACATACGTACGGTCACAGGGCGACACTCACGATTCCTTGAAGAATATGGATAGTTTACCGCTTGGATGAACACTGGAAGGGGGGACTCTGAGTGCCTTCCCTAGATTATGTTTGAAGGAAGGTGCCACTTTAGAAGAGAAACTGAGGGAGGGGATTTGATTATTACCGGTTATAATTGCCATCAACTCACAATAAAATCTACAAAGTGGCCTCATGTCCCTGCTGATAGACCCCTTAGAGGGAAATACAGACACGTAAACAGGGACACAGAATTCCACTGCTTTTGGATGATTGGAAATCATAATATGTAGCACCAAATTAAAAACTAAAGTCGTGGCCGCCATTTTTAAATACCATGGATACCCTCAAATGAATTCACTTTTGAGAAAACCTTACATGCTCAGAAACTCCTTGCTGTGTGTATGGAAAAATGAATTATCGGAATACGGACGTTCAAGCCTAGAAAAGCATGTGCGTTCTTGTGTTGACAGTTCTTTTCCCGCTGTAAAGTCACTCTGAAGGAGTCTCTCTAAAAGAGAGTTCTTAGTCTCTAATTTTTTACTATTATACACCTATAAGCATGCCTATATAAGTTGCTGGAAGATTTCTATCTTACCAATATCAGCCACACCACTCTTTGCTTTCATTCCACTTCAGTTCGTTCATGGGGATTACACATTCAGAGTGAGAAAGGTTCTGTCAGTAAACTTCACATTATTTGTGGCTTGAAACCGACATTCCAGCATCAAGACTTGATGTAACAAATACATTTTTGGAAGAATGAAGCTATCAGCGAAATGCCCTAGGGGATAATAAAATCTTGGAATGTAGAAGAGTGTGTATACGAAATGATGGATCTGTGACCTGCAAAGTAGAAACTATAAATTTTGGCCATCAACATCACTGTAGGAACAGTTCTCCTTCCCTAACGAGATCTGTGCCCTCTAATGAAATGGCTGGTCCTCGCAGCCCATCAAGTAGTGTGGGGGCTCTGAAATTCGAGTTCAGTGGAAGTAACTCACCCATGAGGCAGACAGATCTCTTGGGAAAACATAAAAGGACAAATTTGAGCTAAAGAATCTCAAAAGGCCATTGCAAAGAGAAGAGACAGCTGTAATTGGAACTGTGGAAATAGGACACAGAGGGACTGCTGGGGCCCTTAAAGAATTGCATGGGTGGTAAAAGTTGTTCCTAAATTGACTGTGATAGTCAAGACTCAGGTGTGTATCAAATGGATACATTGTATAACTTGAACACATTCAATATTTGTCAGTGAAATATTTTAAAGTTAAAAAGGCTTATATGACCTATAAAATAAAATAATAGTTCTTAAAGGGGTGGGGGATTGAAGGATCTTAGATTATTCAGGTAAGCAGCAGACAGCAGGGAGAGAAAATCTGAGACTATACCTCATTCTTGCTGGATTTTATGATGGTGCAGGACAGCTTTGAGCCAGAGAAGGAATGTAGCCCGTGGAAGCAGGAAAAGTCAAGGGGACTGACTCATCCGAAAAAGCCCGCAGAAAGCAAGTGACATCCCCAGAACTTGATTTTAATCATGTGAGACCTACGTTAGACTTGTAACCTACACAAAGGTTAGAAAATAAATTTGCATGGCTTTACACCACAGAAATTGTGGCAATTTATTCCAACAGCCAGAGACGACTCCTACAGATGGCTAACCTGCTGGCAGAGAGATAAATGAGGAAGCCACTGTAATCCAGATCAAAGTATATATTTTATAGAAGGTGGTCATTCATTCTGACAAGTGTACAGTTTCCCTAGAAAGAGTAAATATAGATAGAATTTGCCCTAATGATTAAATCTTCTATAAAGACATGAAACATAATTTTCCTTGAACAAAGATGAATTGCATACTGCAGTCAATATCTCTCAGGGAAGAGCAATGTCCTTCTGCTCCCAGGATGAATGGGGCATGGGAAAATACGGTGAAAGTTCCCTGGACCTTAGAGCTCAGATGAAAACCCCTTCTAATTAAATCAGTCTGAAATTTACTTGATATTTTGAGAATATAATTATATTTTAATTAGCTATTAATCAATGTCATTATTAGTTTATAATCTGTCTCTAAAGGACAGCATTCTCTCCTAGCCTGACTTTAAAGGAGCTTCCATGCTGCTTCTTCTGTTATGGGTCACGGGTTACCAATTTATTTCTTTCAAAGATTATTTTATTGACTGAACTTATAATGTCCAAGGAGAGAAAGAATTCAGCAATTTTGAAAACATGGATTCTGAGTGTCACTTTCTTATATAGTCTTGTGTGGTCCTTAGCACAGGTGCTGAACCTTTACTGTGTGTTTTTTCTATTATGAAATGAAGAAGAGTGAGAGCTCTCTTGTGTGTGGCTATGGGGCATCAATGTAAAAATTGTCTAGGGTTGCAGGTGGCATGATATTCAGGTCCCATTTCCACACTGCTATGCATCTCAGCAAAGGGCATCTGCATAGACTCCTGGGAGACTCCCTTACACTGGGGCTCTGGCATGTCCTAGAGATTCCCCCTAATGTCCCACCCCCAGCAGCTACACATTTCCATTCATTCTCCTGTCCCTCCGGCCCTCTCAATTTCCTCTCCTCACAGCTGATTCTGACCTCCCATGCCCCTCTCTAATACCTCCCCAATGCAGTTCCCTTCCTCCCTCTGCCTCCTAGGACTATGTTATTCTCTTCTAAGTGAGATCCCTTCCTTACTTGGGCCTTCCTTCTCCTTCAGTTCAGTCGAGTAACTATCCTGTACTTTAGAGCTAATATCAGCTTATAAGTGAGTGCATATTAATGATGACCTTATATTAAATAGTCGAATAGTATCCCATTGTGTAAATGAACCACATTTTCTGTCTCCAGTCTTCAGGTTGAGACATATCTGATTGCTTTCACTTTCTGGCTATTACAAATAAAGACGTTATGAACATTCTGAAGCATTCTGAAGTCTGTGTGGTTCAGTGGTGCACGTTTTGGGTATATGTCCAGGAGCAGTATGGCTGGGTCTTCAGGTAGAAATCCTTCTAATTTTCTGAGAATCTGTCGGATTGATTTCCAGAGTGGTTGTGCAAATTTGTACTCCCACCAGCAATGGAGGAGTGTTCCCCTATTCCACAACCTTGAAAGTATGTACTGTCACTTGAGTTTTTGATCTTAGCTATTCTAATAAATATGAGATGGAATCTCAGGATTGTTTTTATTTGCATTTCCATAATGACTAAGAATTTGAACGTTTATTTATTTTTAAATTGTTTCTCAGCCATTGGGAATTCTTCCTTTGAGAATTCGCTGTTTAACTTTCTGCCCTACTTATTAACTGGATTATTTGGTTTGTTGACTTCTTTATATATTTTGGATATTAGCTCTCTATCAAATGTAGGGTTGGTGAAGATCTTTTCCCAATGTGTAGTCTGCTGTTTTGTCTTATTGACAGTATCCTTTGCCTTTCAGAATCTTTTCAGTTTCATGAGGTCCTAGTGATCAATTATTGATCTTAGAGCTCAAGCCATTGATGTTCTATTCAGGAAATTGTCTTCTGTACCAGTGCATTCAATTTCCCACATTTTCTTCGATTAGATTTAGTGTATCTGGTTTTATGTGGAGGTCTTTGATCCACTTCAACTTGAGATTTTGTGCAGGATGATAAATATGGATCTATCTTCATTCTTTTGCATACAGATTGCCAGTTAGACCAGCACCACTTTTTTGATTTTCTCTTTTTATCCATTGTAAGGTTTTGACTTTTCTGTCAAGAATCAAGTGACCATACATAAGTGGGTTTATTTTGGGGTCTTAGATTTGATTCTCTTGATCAAATTGTCTGTTTCTACACCAATACTATGCAGTTTGTAATCACTATGGCTTTCTGGACACCAGGGATGCTGATTCCGCCAGATGTTCTTTTACTGTTTAGGATTATTTTACCTATCCTGGATTTTTAGTTTTTCCCACATGAAGTTGAGAATTGCTCCTTCAAAGTCACTAAAATATTGTATTGAAATTTTGATGGGAATTGCATTGAATCTGTAGATTGCTTTTGGTAAGATTGCATTTTCACTATACTAATTCTACCAATCCATGAGCGTTCTGACATTTTTCAAACTTCTGATGTCTATCTTAATTTCTTTCTTCAATGACCTGAAGTTCTTGTCATACAGGTTTTTCACTTGCTTGGTTAGAGTTACACCAAGATACTTTACATTATTTCTGGCTATTGTGAAGATTGTTTCCTAATTTCTTTCTCAGCCCATTAACCATTTAAATAAAGAAGGGCTACTGATATCTTTGAGTTAATTTTGTATCCTACCACTCTGCTGAAGGTGTTTATCAGCTGTAGGAATTCTCTGGTGGAAGTTTTGGGGTTGCTTATGTATGCCATCATATCATCCACTAATAGAGATACTCTTATTTCTTTTTTCAAGTACTCTATTGAACAGATAGTCCTTGTACCTAATTTTAGTAGAATTGCTTTAAGTTTGATTTAATCTAATTTGATGTTGGCTATTGGTTTGCTGTATATTGACTTTATTATGTTTAGGTATGTTCCTTGTATCCCTGATCTCTCCAAAATGTTTAAGACAAAGAGGTGTTGGATTTTCTTAAAGGATTTTTCAGCATCTAGTAAGATGATCATGTAATTTGTTCCTGGGTCCTCCAGTCTCTTGAAGGTTAGGTGCATCTTCTCTCCCTGAGCTCAGAACCAGGAGTCCTTTGCTGTATATGTGCTGGAAGCTCATCTCAGCTGGTGTATGCTACCTGGTTGGTGATCCAGTGTCTGAGAAATCTCGGGGGTCCAGGTTAATTAAGATTGCTGGTCCTCCTACAGGGCTGCCCACCTCCTCATCTTCCTCCAGCGTTTCCCGAATTCAACCAGAGGGGTAAGCAGACTGTGTTCATTGGTTGGGTGCTCATATCTGCGTCTGACTCTTTCAGCTGCTTATTGGGTGTTTTGGAGAGCAATCATGGTAGGTCCTTTTTTTGTGAACACCCCATAGCCTCAGTAACGGTGTCAGGTCTTCTAGCCTCCCCTTGAGTTGGTTCACACTTTGGGCCTGTCCCTAGACCCTCTTTTCCTCAGTCTGTTCTCCATTTCCATCCCTGTATTTCTTTCCGACTGGAAGAATTATGGGTCAGAGCTTTGACTGTGGGATAGCAAACCCACCTATCACTTGATGCCCTGTCTTTCTGCTGGAGGTGGGTTCACTAAGTTTCCTCTCCTCACTGTAGGGCATTTCATCTATGGTTCCCCATTTTGAGTTCTGAGAGTATCTCACTTTCCAGGTCTCTGGTACATTTTAGAGGGTTCTCCCAATCTTCCTCCCATGGTTTCCTCCTTCCATTCTTTCTACTGGCCCTCAGGGCTTCAGTCCTTTTCCCCGACCCAATACAAGATCATGTTCCCCTCTCCCACCACCCCCATCCCCTTTCCCTCTACTGTTTCTCCTTCCCTTCCCCCTGTGGTTGATTTCTTCTCCCTCCAAAGTGGGACTGAGACATCCTCACTTGGGTTCTTCAACTTGTTGACTTTTTTGAGTTCTGTGGACTGTACCTTGGGTACTCTGTACTTTGTTTGGCAAATATCCACTCATTAGTGAGAACATACCGTGCATGTCATTTTGGGTCTGAATTACCTCACTCAGAATGATATTTTCTAGTTCCATCCATTTGCCTGCAAAACTTAGGATGTCTTCGTTCTTAATTGCTGAGTAGTATTCAATTGTGTAAATGAACCACATTTTCTGTGTCTACTGTCATGGGACATCTGTGTTGTTTCTAGCTTCTGACTATCACAAAGAAGGGAACTATGAACATAGTGGAACATGTGCCCCTGTGGCATGGTGGGGCATCTTTTGGGAATATTCCAAAGATATTTCTGGGTCTTAGGTAGATCTATTTTCAGTTTTCTGAGGAACCTCCTATTTGATTTCCAGAGTGGTTGTACCAATTTGCAATCCCACCAGCAATGCAGGAATGTTCCCTTCTCTCCATCCTTGCCAACATGTGTAATCACCTGTTAATCTTAGTCATTCTGACTGGGGTGAGTTGGAACCTCAGGGTCATTTTGATTTGCATTTCTCTGATCACTAAGGACTTTGAACATTTCTTTAGGTGCTTCTCAGCCATTCAAGATCCTCTGTTGTAAATTCTTGGTTTAGTTCTATACCCTATCTTTTATTTGGGTTGTCTGGTTTTTGGTGGTTAGCTTCTTAAGTTTTATATAATTTTTTGGATATTAGCCCTCTATTGGATTTGGGATTAGTGAAGATATTTTCCCAATCTGCACAATGCTGATTTGTTGTATTGATTACATCCTTTGCCTTACAGAAGCTTTCCAGTTTCATGAGGTCCCATTTATCAATTCTTGATCTTAGGGCATGAGTCCCTGGAGCTTTGTTTAGGAAATGTACCCCCGTGCCAATGAGTTCAAGGCTTTCCCTTTCTCTTCTCTTCTCTTCTATTAAGTCCAGTGTGTCTGGTTTTATGTTGACCTCAGGCTCTACCATAGCGTAATAGTGATAAAAACTGCATGGTGTTGGTACACAGACAGACAGGTTGATCAATGGAATAGAACTGAAGACCCAGAAGTAAAATCGTGCACGTACACTTGATCTTTGACGCCAAAAATATAAAATAGAGAAAAAGAAAGCATCTTCAATAAATGGGGATGGGCTAACAAGCTGTCTGTAGGTAGAAAAATGAAAATGGACCCATATTTATCACCATGCACAAAGCTCAAGTCCAAGTGGATCAAGGAGATCTATCTAGTTTCTTTATGAAGGCAGTTAGGGAATTAGTGGCATGAGCCTTTCTCTTAGAACTGCTTTCATTGTATCCCAGAAGTTCGGGTACATTGTGACTTTATGTTCACTGAATTCTACAAAGTCTTTAATCTTTCTTTATTTTCTTCTTTGTCCAAGTGAACATTGAGTAGAGAGTTGTTTCCACGAGTATGTGGGCTTCCTGTTATTTCTGTTGTTGTTGACGTCCAACCTAATTCATGGTGATCTGATAAGATGCAAAACTTTATTTCAATCTTCTTATATCTGTTGTGGCTTACTTTGTGCCTGAGTAGATGTTCAGTTTTGAAGAAGGTTCCATGAGGGGCTGAGAAGAACATATATCCTTTTGTTTTGCTGCGAAAGGTTCTGCAGATATCTGTTAGATCCATTTGAATCATAACATCTCTTAGTTTCATTATTTTTGTTTAGTCTCTGTTTTGATGACTAGTCCATTGATGAGGGTGGGGTGGTGAAGTCTCCCACTATTTTGTGAGGGATTTGATGCACGATTTGAGTTTGAATTATGTTCCTTTTATGAATGTGAGTGTCCTTGCCTTTTGGGCATAGATCTTTAGAACTGAGATGTCATCTTGGTGGATTTTTCTTTTGATGAGTATAAAGGGTCCTTCGCCATCTCTTTTGATTACTTTTGTTTGAAAGTCTATTTTATTCGATGTTGGAGTGGCTACTTTAGCTTGTTCCTTGTGCTCTTTGCTTAGAAAACCTTTTGCCAGGCCTTTACTCTGAGGTAGTATTTATCTTTGTTGCTGAAATGTGTTTCAAGTATTCAGCAGAATGATGGATCCTGTTTACAGATCCAGCCTGTTAGCCTGTGTCTTTTTGTTGGTGAATTGAGTCCACTGCTGCTGAGAGATATTAACTATCTCTCTGTGTGTGTGTGTGTGTGTGTGTGTGTGTGTGTGTGTGTGTGTGTGTGTGTGTTTCTCTTCTTTTGGTTTTGCTATAATATTATTGATTTCTTATATTTTCTTGGATAGTTACCCCAGGGTATGTATCCTTCTGGTATCCTCTGTAGAGCTGCATTAGTAGAAAGATACTGTTTAAATTTGGTTTTGTCATGGGATATTGTTTGACCATCTATGTTGTTTGAAAGTTTTGCTCAGTATAGTAGCCTAGGCTGACTCCTAAGGTCTCTAATGGGTTGTGAGACATTTTTCAAGACCTTCTGGCTCTTAGAGTCTCTGTTGATAAGTATGGTGTAATTCTTATAGGTCTGCCTATATATGTCATTGGCCTTTTCCCCTTGCAACTTTTAATACTCTTTTTTTGTTTTGTATAATTAGTATTTTGATTACTATGTGGCAGGAGGATTATTTCTAGTCCAATCTATTTGGTATTCTGGAAAGTTCTTGTAAATTTTAAGCCATGTATTTCCTTAGGATAGGAAAGTTTTCTTTTACAACTTTGTTGAAGATATTTTCCATGCCTTTGAGCTGGGAATCTTCAACCTCTTCTATTACTATTTTTCGTAGGTTTGGTCTCATCATAGTGTACAAATTTCCTGGGTGTTTTGTTTTAGAAATGGTTGTTTAAATTTGGCATTTTCTTTGACAATTATATCAACTTCTTCTATTGTGTCTTTTCCACCTCAGTTTCTCTCTTCCATCTCTTGTATTTTGTTGGTGATACTTGTATCTGTAGTTCCTTTTTTCTCTTCTAGGTTTTCCCTCTCCAGGATTGCCTCCCTTTATATTTCCTTTATTGTTTCTATTTTCAGCTTGAGGCCATGGACAGTTTTATTCATTTTCTTCCTCCAGTCTATTGTATTTTCCTGTATTTCTTTTTTTAAATTCATTCTATTTATACGAGTACACTGCCACTGTCTTCAGACACCCCAGAAGAGGGCATTGGCTCCTATTACAGATGGTTGTGAGCCACCATAGGGGCTGCTGAGAACTCATGATCTCTGGAAGAGCGCTCAGTACTTTTAATCACTGAGCCATGTCTCCAGCCCCCCTTTTGTTGTATTTCTTTAATGGAATTTTTTATTTCCTTTTTAAAGGCCTCTATCATTTTCATAAGATTAGATTTAAGGGCTAGTCTTCCTCCTCAGGAGTGTTAGCTTATCCCAGGGTTGCCGTAGTAGGACAGCTGGGCTCGATGCTACCACACTGCACTGGTTCTTGTTGACTACATTCTTGTGCTCACCTTTGACCATCTGGTTTTCCATGGTGTTTGGTCTGGTAGTCTCTAGAGTAACAGGCTTCTGGGACTAGTTGTTCCAATTGGTAGAGCAGACCTCTCAAAAGGCAAGCAGAGCTATGAGCTAGAGTGTGGAGTACAGAACTGTGATTGCAGATAGAGGTGCGTCAGAAGGAAAATGGAGCTCAGAAAGAATGGGGCACACCTCAAGGCTGCTGGACCTGCTTGGGGCCCAGCCTTCTGAGAGGCAAGCAGAGCTGTGGGTTAGGGAGTGAGTGCTGATCCCAGATTGCAGGAATAGACTGGAAGCAAAGCCTCTTCTTTGAAAATAAAATGAATGCCTAAACTTTATTACAGAATTCAGAGGAAACTGCAGAAAACCTCAAGTAATTCTTGCTGATAAGAACTGATTTGTCAGCACAACTCTTTATAAATTATAAGAACAGATGTTAATGAACATGTCAGCTATTTTAACTGCCACATGGGAATTTTTTTCCTATGTTGAAGAAAGGTAGGGAAATTTGCTTACTCTGTCCTATCTAAAGTCATCTATAAATGTTTATAGTTCAAAGCCTGAGACTCTGTGTGCTGCTATTCTTTTTTTCTTCACATAAACTGTGTTGTCGTAGTAAAAGTATGGGCTTATGCTGCTGGGTACAGCACAGACATTGCAAAGTCCAAGTGTTTCTTGTTTTTTATGCAACAGTGTTCTCAAAACAGTAGTGTTAGAATTATAATTCTACCACGGACATTTTACTTTACTAAATATCAATATCTTTGGAGTTACAGATATAATAATGAATTACAAAATAATTATAGATATGATTTCTATGGTTTCTATTTCTTTACAGATCTGTAACTATGGAAACAGTGATAACCTTTTATCCACATAAATTCTTTCCTGCCAACCTGCTCTGAAACCAAAACCATGGTAGCATACATCACATAACTACAAAAACATCCTTCATATGGCTTTAGCATTAATTCTCTGGCCACTGCCTATCACATTTATTAAATGTCAGTCTACTTTATGCAAGCTACAAAATGATAGCTGTTCCCAAGTCTTATCATTTAACATCTTTAACATGTCTATTTTCTGTAATATTTACTATACCTAGCACTGAATTAAAAAAACAAACTTAAATAGAACACCAGAATGAATCCATCAAAGAAATTTAAAAGGAAACTATTTTTACCCTCAAAAAAATTTTTTTAAAAAGGAAAAGAAATCAGAAACAGCCAACTAAATTAGGTATGGTGTTTTCTTCATGTGGCCTCCTACAGGAACAAAAATGAAATGAAATGGCCTCTTGTAGAAAGAAGCTTTCTTTCTTTCTTTCTTTCTTTCTTTCTTTCTTTCTTTCTTTCTCTCTATCTTTCTTTCTTTCTACCTTTCTTTCTTTTTTTCATCAACAGTTGTTCACACAAACACATGTGAGTTACTGAAGTTCATTCACTTGACAGTTTACAAAGAGTGGCGAGACTGGAAAGGACCCTGAACTCATGAAGGTTAGAGGAAAGAAGGGGCAGGAAAGCCATACACACACATCATTAAAGTGGTGTGTTAGTGCTGAGGACTTCCTTAATACTCCAAGAGAAATGACTTCTTCCCTTTATGATGACCAGAAAATCACTTCTTCATTGCCATTAGCTCTCTCTGACTGAAATATGATGTCCTTCCTGGGCTCATTGGTGAGTGCGCCATATATCTGAGATGATTGAACCAGAGAAACAATTTTAAATTTCTTTCCTTCCGCAGATAATGTTCTATGTGTTTCAAGATGATTTTACATGTTACAAGCAACTTTGCTTCACAAATGGAAGAGTTTTTTAATGTGTTATTGTAATAATACTACTGTACTAAATATAGTGTCGATTACTCTAAAATGAGATGCCCATAGCATCCTCTTCTTTGAGAAACAATTGCAAGATTTTAGAACACCTCTACATGGCTTTGTTCTTCACGGAGCTTTCATCGTAATAAATAGGCCATATTTACATCACTATTTTTTTCTTTTCACTTGATGCAATCATATAAACAATTACCATATTTTTGCAATCTCCCCGGTAACACAGGTTTCTGGCATCATAAAAATACATGTAAATGAATGTATTATTTTTATACAAATGATCCGTAGCTGCAGTCATTTCCATACTTTTGAATCTATCACTGAAATGTTGCAGTGACCACCTTAATATAGAAACAGTTTTGAACATACATCATAATCAGAAACACAGCAAATGCTATAAGCACCTTTGCATGTTCTTTCAATTCGTGTTTAAAATTCTTCTTGGTGTCAACAAGGCAACTCTTGATAAGTGTCTGTGAAATATATCATGTCAAGTGTACAGAGTTTGTTAAAAGCAGAATCTGACACCTAAACTTTGGCTTTTTAATTCATCATTCTGAGTCTTTCTCTTTGTTTTCCACAAAGAACCTCATTTTTTTCTCTCCGGACCTAAAATCTCATCACGTACACCTCTGTATATTCCTGATTTTTTGCCAGTTTCACGTTTTATTTCTAGTTTCCTTGTTTATGTTTTCCCTTGGATATTCCTATGTCGTTTCCTGTGTTATCTTTCTACTGCAGATCCATCTCTGATTCCCTCTTCCTTCACTTGTCCCATGTTATCTCTCCCAGAGACCTACTAAGCTTCTTTTCACCTTTCTCACAAGTCACACTGTAATCCAAGCAGATTAGTGTTTTCAGTATTCTCTAGTATTACCCAGTGTTTAGTGGCATCAGTATCCCTTGGGTTGCATGGTCAGAAGACTCTGTGGTTATCACTCTATTTGGCCTCTATAAACATCTCTTCATGCTCGTTCTTAGATTCAAATATTCAATAACTCACGTTTACACTCTTACCCATTCCATATTGTTACAACACCTTACAGCCTAAGCACCTTCTAAAAGGCCAGCCTCATTTTTTCCTATTCTAAAATACTGATGTATTTACTGAATCCTACCAACTTTACTGATGTTCAATCTTCAACATTCTCAAAACCCACATATATTTTAGCTTTGTTTTCTTTGTTGCCTCTCTGTCAGAATTACACTCTTCTTTATCTCATGACCCATTTCCAATGAAATTCTAAATTTACCCACTCATAGTGTTTCGAAGTTTATATCACTGTTTGTATAAACATACACTAAACAACTAATTAGAATCTCTTTCAATTACTACTCTTCTCTCTGTATAATCATTCAGTTTGATAATGGAGGTAATTTCAGTCATCCACATGAAGCTAGCAGGAGTCACTGTTACTCAATCCATAGACATTAACTAATGCTCCTTATGAACTACTGTAGTTGTTTATAAAGACTTTCTATGAACCACGTAAAACATAATCCACCATAAAGTGAAACACTGAGGTGCAACAGAAATTTCGTTATCCATAGTGATATATTATATAGACGTATCAGAAAAAAAAATTGAGCTTGCCTCAGAACTCAGAGACCTAAGAAAGAACTGTATCAATGACTAACCAGGACATGTAGTCTATGAGTCTATGTCAAACCCAATAATCAAACTAACTTGGATGGAAGAGAAGACACTATTTAGGTCAGAAAAAAAAGAACAGATAGAGATTTTGTCATCCATCACTGCAATTGTTTTTTGAGTGTTTCTATAACTTTTGCTTGATTTCTCTGAAGACTATACCAAATAGTTTGTAAGAGTTATTTATTTATTTATTTATTTATTCATTATTTATTTATTTATTTATATTTGGTGAGAGAGTGTATATGGTGCATGCATATGTGTAATGGAGGGCATGTGCATGCCATATGTTGAGGTAAGAGGGCAACTTTCTTGGATCAACTCTTTTCTTTTACCATGTGGGTGGAACTCAAGCTTTAAGGCTTATGTATCAGTTTCCACTCCACTAAGCTAAATTCTATGACCTTTCTTTCCGTTTTGTTGAGGAATTTTAATCTAGCAACATGGTTTCTCATGCAAGGAATCATATCCAAAGATATGATCCAGTTGGAATGCAGACACACGACACACACCTTTGATCTCTTACAGCTGGTATGCGCTTAACCCCACAGGCTGGAATAAAGAAATGCCTTTAGTACACACCATTAATCCAAAATTAAAAGCATCTAATTGAGGTACAGATATAGTGATGAATCAGAAAAAGATTTGTCAGAATGAGTCAGAGATAGGATATGCCCAACTCTCACAAGGACAGACAGGATAGGCTACTTAAAGATTAGTGAGGGAAAGGAGAGTTCAGTTCAGTTTACAGAGTTCAAAGCCAGTTTTTTCAAACAGCAATTCAGTCAGAGGCTGGGAGAAGCCAATTTGAATCAGTCAGTTTGGAGAAGAGTTTGAGCCAGAACATCTAAGTTGAACCAGCCAGCCAGAGTTCAAAAAGAGCTACAAAGGGTGAGTTTGTTTAGCCGTAAACTGAAACTTTCTAGACCTAGGTTAGCAGATAAAAGCTGAAAAGTGAAGTTTTCAAGGTCCAGGTTTGCAGATAATTAGTTTGTATGGAGGCTAGAAGGTTCCAGGCCTAGAGCTATAGAGATATTTACTACAGAAAAAGAAATGCTCTGGGCTCAGTCCAAGCCACGTATTTATACAGCTTGGGTGTTTTCACAGCTTGGGTATGACTTTCATTTCATTTCTTCTTCTGAAATCTTCTGAAATTAAATTTGTCATATTATGTGTATTAAAATATAAATGAAGTTAGGTAAGCAGTACATATTTTAAAATAAGAAATTTGCACATAATTAAATAGATACAAGAGCAGTGTTTAAGAAACATTGCCTTTGTTTATGTATAAGGGACAAGAGGACTTTGGAAGTCATCTCTTCAGTATTCTCCTTCCTAAAGTAACTTTCCATAAACAGTGATAAGGAGGTAAGATATTAGAAGGTCACCTTCTCTTGAACATTTGTACTTAATGACTATGCCTTCTTTGTTTATTTCTTTTAACTATGTGAAACATAGTGTCTAAATGTTCACTAGCAATGTTTATTCTGAGATCTGTTCAGGAATACAGAAATAATAAAAATTGTTACATCAGTTAAAATTCATTCCAGAACTATAAATATCGAGGGATTTTCTGTTTTTCATAAAGTGAATAAAATACAAAGCAATTTGGTAGAAATTAAAAAAGGACATTGCAATATGGTTCATCATATTAGTATAAACTAATGATACTAATAACTAGATAAAACTATGGTAAATTAACTATAAAATTTATTCTTTGTCTTATACCAAACATTTATAAATTCCAAATTGATTAAAATATTAATTTTCAAAACTTAACTTATTAAAAATAAATATAATATTAGAAAATTCTACCTGCCAACATTGTAGAGGAATAAAAATATTTGAAGTAAAAGAGAAATCCTAAAGGACATATTGTAGATTTTTAAAAGTATGCATTTAAAATAAGTATCTTTGATTGCAAATAAAAACAATGGAAAATAGAGATATTAACAATTTAGTGAGACTACTTTTTCTAAACATGGAGCAAAGACATAGTTTGAAAAGACATATTTTGAAGACATACATAAAGGAGTCAATGTATAACAGGGAAACAAATGATATGAGAGGATATGAGACTAATGACACAAATGTAATGATATATTAATTTCTACGTTATATCACAAAATGCAGATCACTCTTATATGTAGTAGTGATATCAGAAAATGTTCTACTGTGACTTGTACACAAATATTAAATGCTAAATACATAATTAAGACTTTAATTTATAATTACTAATTTATTCTTTATAAGATAAAAACAGGCTCCGTTGATAAAATCCAGAAAAAAACATTCCCTACAGTTGACCAAGTGGTCAAGGTTAAAACATTCAAACAAATAACTCATCCCTGACTTCACAGGCCATTGCTGTCCTGCAGCCACTTATTCTTCAGCTAACCATTTGTTTTCTTTTCATGCATGGCCTGTGTAGCACTTGGTGGGGTGCCTAGCTTATCTATGATCCTTGTCTTGAGGAAGCTTTCTATTTTTTTAAGACAACAGATAGAACTACAAGTTGTAATGTCCAGAATGAAGCTCAACACGTGGTCCTTTCTAATCATAATTCTGCACCAAGTCAGAGGAACTGCAAAACTTGCTCATTATCTTGCCCGTTGGGCATCAGCAATCCTGGATTGATTACTGGCCAACAAAGAACGCTTCCCTCTAATGATTATGTTTATCCTTCCAAACAGGAATGATACTTGAGTCATCTATCAACTGAAAAGCAAACAAGAAGTTCACCCTAAAACAAAGCAGGCAGTTAGCCAGACAATGGCTTCATTTTCAAATTTTCTACATTGAATGTAAATGTTATTCGAGGTTCACTGCCATTCAGATTAAATTGACATTTAGAAGGAAAATATGCATTCTCTCCTAACCTTTAGAAATAACATCGGATGTAGACATTTCAATCTTGTTTCTTTCTCTTACTTGTGTTTCTTATCCATTTATTCAATGCTCAAACAATTATGTCTTAACCTTTGATAGGAAATGATGAAGTAGTCCAAGAACAGCAAGTATCAGAGATGCTTCCGGATTGTAAGAGACCCGTTCCTTATCATTTTATTCATCTCTGTTTTCAAAAATAAATTAAAATAGGAATATTTTGCAAGCTAGAAAAGAGCAAGGAAAAACAGACGTTTAAAAACAAGATAAAGCCAATATTTTAACAGGTGTACAGTGATATTATTCCTCTTAAACTTTCACAGAGAATAAATAGAAGCCAACTTTATTACTTGAGATGCTAGCACATGGTTGTGACACTCTCTGTGCAGAGGGGAGGCCATAAAATTAAGAATGGAGAATGCTAAGTATTTCATCTAGAGTGAGCATGAAGCATTGACAGGTTTAGCACTTTGGTGTCTTGTGAAGTTTTTTGACAGGGTATTCATGTATAAGACTGACAATATCATAGTCACATGGCAAGGGACTCATACAGAGAAAGGGATATTCTCTAAGAGTCAATGAGAAGGAAACTGCACAACTCTGGAGCCCACCCAGAGAGTCATGTACAATAATTCAAAGTCATTTTTTAAATAGCCCTAAAACATAAAGACATACTGTGTGAAGGCATAAGTTAGAAGTAATAGAGTAGATGTTTGGGGAAGTAAGTTCTCCAGAGAATGCCTGACTGATTAGTTCCTTTTTTAACATGTAGATGAATAGGAAGTGGCCAAACTAGGAAAATTTAAAGAAGAAAGAGGTGTTCAAAGAAGCTGCATCTTTGAACCTTAATCTGTTGCTTGGTTCCTATAACAAATATGTACTTAAAAATTAACCATACATACAAATATACTGCCTTTTTTAATTAATTGTTCTTGTTATGTTATGAAATATTTAAATAAAAAGATACAAGTTTCTTCATTAGTATGTTACTTGGTACTGGATTAGGCAACTGGTGTGGTCATCCTTGGGGAAGAGTATTTAACCTGATTTCACTATTCCTAAGTTGCCTGTAGCTTTTTGTCTAAGGCTGTTGTTGCCTGCAAGTTCCCCTTCTATACTATCATGATTATTGATGTCATCCTGATCAATTCCTATCTAGACAGTCATTTTAGTGAGTGTATTAGTGAGGGGTCTCTAGAGTTACTGAACTTACAGGATGGATCTCAGAGCACTATCAATAGATGTGGTCAACTCTGAAATAGACATCCAAGTAACATACAAAGTGAGCATGTACTTACTTATTAGGGTATACACACAATAATAAAAAAACAGTCGTTAATACACACACACATACACACACACATACTCACATACCCATACACATACATACATACACACACACACACACACATACTCACATACCCATACACATACATACATACATACATACATACACACACATACACACACACACACACACACACACACACACACACACACTGTGATTTAGTCATATGATTTACGGGCTGTGATCTAGCTAATCCAACAATGGCTGACTATGAAGGCAAAGTCAAACGAATTAGTAGCTGTTTTGCTCAGTCCATAAGGCTGGACGTCCCAGCAGGGCTTCAGCATACACAGGAATCCCAAGGATATAGGCTCTAAGGCTGGTTAAGGAATGAACTTGCTAGCAAGGAGAGGGAGCAAGCAGGTAAAGGACAAAATCTTCCTAGTTTCATGTTCTTACATAGGCTTCTAGCAGAAGATGTGGCTAGAAAATCTACTTAGAAGTAGATTTTTCCAAGGTCAAATGATCTGGATTAAAGGTGTGTCTTTCTACCTCAAAGATCCTGATTATAAGTGGATCTTCTTAAAATTAAACAAAAATCCCTCACACTTTTGTCCTCCAATTTTTTTCTAGTTAATTCCAAATGGAGTCACATTGACAACCAAGAATAGCCATCACAATTCTATCTCCAGATATTGTTATTAATTTCCAAATAAGTAATGTCTAAACATGATATAACTATCCCACATACAATTGCAAATGCACTATATGTTTAAACAGTTTATAATTATATATATATGTACATATATATATATCATGATATAACTATTCCTTGTACAACCACAAATGCATTATAAATTTCGAATATGTGGCAATGTCCCTTGAAAGACATTCTTTTAGTGTGTAAAACTTAAATAACTATGTAAAACCTCTTAGTTGATTTTATGTCACATGATAAAGAAATTAAGAAAAGAAACTATAAACATCTATACAAATGTGTTCTTAACAAAATGCAAGAACATGTCATATCAATTATCTACTTTTCTGTAACTGGTCAGGTGATCTTAGCTCATATTTATAACTGTCTTTTTCTATTATGTATTCTGTATTTCCTCTGCTTTCAGCAAGAACCCCAATAGGATTTTCTCCCAGAGGAATAACACATAACTTCATTCTTGATGGGTCTGTGCCCTTTGCCATCTTGCATGGATTAGGCTGTTAGGATTTTTCATTGACTTTAATCACAGGACATGGTATTACCAAGAGCAGCCCTAAAGGATTTCTTGTGCTCTAGATATAATCTTTCTTACCTCATCCTGACAAAGCAATCCAATTTCCCCACGGTAATCTTGATCAATCATCCCTCCTAACATTGTTATTCCTTTCCTATTCTCTTTAAGGCTTTCAGAAGTCCAAAGTGGCCATAAGGAAATCCGAGCTTCTAGAGTAATGGAATATTTGTTGTGACCATTACAAATTCTGACATTCCTCAGAAACACAATCTTACAGCAAATTACATATTTCTCTGGCTCTTATATTCTCCTTGTACCCTCTTTGATGTAGAAGGCCAACCTCACTAAGAAAACTGCCTCTACTCGAGCATAGGGGGATCCAGAATGGTGAGGTAGGGGTAGGTGAATGGATGAATGAGTACCCTCTTAGAGGAAAAGGGGATGGGGAAGGTTGAGAAGGGAAGAACAATAAGGGAGACAACATTTGAAATAAAATTTTAAAAAAGAAAGAAAATTGCTCCTAGGTTTGTTGTGAACATGGACATGACTGCCTCTGATATATAATTTGAATTTAATGGCCTATATCTTGTGAACATAGCTGTGATGTTACTTTCATTAGCTATATATGCTACTGGTGTGACTAGAATAAATATTGATCCACTTAGCTCTTTATGTCATATGCTAGATCTGAAGAAGCAAGACTGTTTTAACAATTACAATATTTGATCTCATGAAAGATCTGTGGATAAAAAGGCAAGATTCTGAACATTGCCCAACCAAAAAAGCCATCTATGCACACTAAAATATCTGAAGATATTTATGTATCAATAATTCAGATTTGAAGAAATCAGATTTTGGGTACATGTTCTGTCTGGAAATAGGAATCGATCACCTGTGAGAGGACTGAGGAATTTGGATTAGATTATTACCAATGCAAACAAGTGCAGCATAAAATGATGACCTCATGACTTGCCACTAAAGGAATGGAGAGTTGTTTATTTATGTAAATGCATGTTTGTACATTATGGGCCTCCATTTGTGCTTCTGTGTATGTATATATGTGCACATCTGGATGTGCATGCACATACACACACAAACACACATGGACAGGCTCACCCAGTGGGTGTCATTTATTCAGGTACTGTCTGTTTGGACAGTTTTGATCTAGGATTTTTCACTGGCTTAGAGCTTGTCAGTCAAGTAGACTGTTTGGCAAGTGACCCTGGAGTGCTACCTGCCCCTGCCTCACCAGCACTGCACTTCAGTAGAACCAGCATACGACACGTGAATCTTTTTTCTTGTATAATTTCATGGGTTATGGAGATAAAACTCAAGTGGATCCCCATGCTTACAAAGGAAGCACTTTACTGCAGGGTCTCCCTCAAACTCCCAATTTTAAATGCTTAAATGCCAGTATCTAAACTGTATTAGGAATCAGAATGTAGTATGCAAATTTATATTGCTATTAGACTAAAATGACATTATTCTCATATATCACAGACAGCAAAACGAAAAATCTTCTCTTAACTGAGGACTGAAAAGATGTTTTTTCTGGTTTAGATAAACAGGTAGAAAACATTTCATGACCATTGTGGAATAAAAAGGTGAACATAGATTTGTGAGGAAGGTTTTTCTAGTGGAATCTGTTATATGACTTCATAGTTGAGTAGTTTGGGCTGTTCACGGACTCTCCTAGACATACTGGCCTCCTTGGTGAAGGTTCTAATGATGACTGAGTTTAAAGGTGCAGGGAGACAGCGACGATTCCTCAGGAAGATAGAAATGGGAATAAACGGACCCCCTGAGTGTTGAGCAATGAAATCAAGTCAGAGTTGTAAAAGGTTAAGGTCTCCATCTCTGAGAAGGCAGAGCTCAGTTGTATCTGACACTGCTTCCACAGCATTCAGTTGCAGGAAGGATACATAAATTCGTTAAGACCAGCTGTATAATTTCTGAAGCAAGGATTAACACCAAGCACCTATCTCCAGGGTCGTTGAGAAAATTAAAAATTTAAAAAGGAAAAGGCTCGGTGCAGTGTGTGGTTTATTACTACAATAAATAAAAACTCAGGTTGTTGTAATGGGTCACAGTAGAGATATTTACAATTGACTGCCTTGTGAAGATTCTTGTCCAGAAAAATACATGGGGAGTAGCTGGCTGAAGATATTACCGTACAGAGAGAAGGACCACATCAATCAGTAGGAGAGTAGATCATCCATATTGATAGAGGCAAGCCTAAAATAAGATACTGGCAGTGCATATCCATACTGGCCAGTGGAAAGGATGTGGCCTGAAAGTGATGTCAATGTCTTGACTACCTGGCCATGAACTAGAACCCATGGCATCGATTATGTCATCATCATTACAGCGTCACATCATTGCCTCTATCTGATTCTGATTAGTAAGTAGACATCTGACTCTTGGGGCTTTATGTAACTAATATAAAAAGGAAGATGGTTTTTGGTGAGATATTGCTGTTGACTAATCCAGAATATTAAATGGATCCTGTAAGATTGGATAATCATCGTTTTAGTTCTATGTATTGATTTTCGAACTTGTGTCATGTTAGAGTAAGCTAGGCTCATTGGACACAATAGATTGTGACAACAGCTGTGGCAACAGCTAGATTTGGGAACTCTCAGCTTGTGTCAGCTTGACTTGGACACATATGCTACCCAGTATTTATTGGTGTAATAGAACTCTAAACCAAGACAGATTACAAAATCAAACATGTGTCTAGAGAGATGGTTGAGTTGGTAAACCGATTGCAATATAAGTCTAAAGAACGTAGTTTACATGCCCAGAACCATGTAGCAAAAACAAGATAGCATGGCTCATGGTAGGATGGAAGGCAACAGAAAGATACTTGGAGCTGGCCAGTGTGCTACCCAATCATTTAGCTCTACATCTCAAAATATAATATGTAGAGTATAGGAAGAATAAGATCTATTTTGGTTTGACCACTGATCTCCATTTGGTGTATGTATTTCACTCACATGTACATAAACTCCCTTTATCATGCCATCATACCTATATGAACACACACAAGCACACACACACACACACACACACACACATACACACACACACATGACTGAGTATGTGCAGCTATATGAAGCAACAAAGAAAGTAACATAAACTTAAACACAGTTCCTGGAACGGAGCCACAGGTTAGGAACTAATTACGTTCAGAGTCTTAAGGAACTGCATCTTCAGGAAGAAACATCACCTACAGCATAAAAACAGAGCAGGGCAATTATTGGGACATTTCCTGTGTTATATACTGTGAGAAGGCAAAACTTTATTTCACAGGCTTTGATGCACTTTATAAAGCATTATCACCATCACCCCTGTGGAGAGGGTACTGGTGCAGAAACAAGTTTTTCTTTCTTATATTTCCCATTGTAATATCCACACGGCAACAGTGTTGATGAATTTTCCCTGGCAAAGTCAGAGAAGCCAATTAGCAACATTAGTACATTAATTACAATTTACATTTGTTATGCACAATCTCAATTTTCAATGTCAACTAAAATTTTTACTTGAAATAAGATGAAAAACATTTGCAATGAAAGATGATTAAAAGGGCCTGGAGAAGTCAATTGAATTTATCATCATCAATACAGAGGTGTTAGGAATACATAACAACAAACAGACTAGATATAAATTAATGAAGGACCTAAATCATGGGAAAATGAGCTAACATCATTTATCCGATAATTTATATAACTTAAAGATGTACACCTAAATTAGAAATGAGTAACTGGTATGATTCTGCTTTAACTCCAACTTATTACACAACTTAGGTAACACCGAGAAATTTTTCCAAGGATATCTTGTCACCATCACTTCAAAACCACAGTACCCATTCCCATCATTAATCTTGGCCTTCAGCACTTCCACACAAGAGATAAATAGCCTGGGTGAAATCAGGAGTTGTGATTGATTAGACGAGGCTATTGACAGGAAGACCTTGAATTGTGGTTGCGTGTGGAACCCTATTCCTCATATATAATTTCTAAATTATCCACACGCATTGTTCTTCCTGATTGATTTTTTTGCCACACAAAGAACAAGCCATTCATGTATGTGATTTAGAAAACATCAAGAATCCTCCAGGGAATTGCTTGTCACCCGCCATAGCCGTGCTGATAATTAACCACTCTGGTGTGGAACGGGCTCCAATAAAGCAAAACCGTTCTCCAATTAAACTTAATAAGGTCTAAGTTCCAGAAATACATTTCCAGAGACATTATGTATCAGAAATTAGAAGAAGGAAAGGAACAGCACATACTGGTTGTTGACGATCTGGAGAAGAAAATGTGTGCTTTCTTTTGATGCTTTAGATTTCTATGAGCCTGTGCTATATGACACAGTGACTTCACAGAAACTTAAAACTAGAAGCAATGGAGTATCAATTTATTTGGGAAAATATATTAATTATATTATATTATATATTTATATAAATATATGTAGGTATTTATTTTATATATATAGGTACTATATATATATTATATGTATGTGATACAATACAATATAATACAATACAATTATAATTCAATACAATACAAAATAGAATAAGTTACCAATGGGAACTCCCTCATTAGAATGTCTCCTGCACAATTTTCTACAGACACAAGATGAGGAAGGGGAGAATGTTGGGGTGACTCCACCACAAAGCTGGGGCTATAGCAAATGTCTCTGTGTTTTCTGTGGCTGTGGTAAACGTCCTGACAAAAGCAACTTAAGAGAAATGTTGCAGAATATTTGTTGACATTGTGAATCCCAAGATTGTGAACTAGAAAAAAACCTTGCCATGTGGCTCGGCTTTCTAAAAACAAGAGCTAAAGAAAATCACCAATAGGACAGGAGGCAGAACAAGCAAGGGGTTGACAAGGACTGAACATAAGGAACTAGAGAGGAGAGACCTTGAGTTGAAGGGTCTTAGAGAGAACGTGGAGGAGAAAGCCTTTTCCTTCTGGGATGTTGGTGGAGTAGCCAGGTCGGCTAGGTGTTTTCTCTGTCTCTCAGAGCTAATCAGTTTTTACTCCGGCATCTGGCTCCTAAGTCTTCATTTGTAAAATCAAATGGTGGGGGGGTTACATTTTTTAAAGCAACAGAGAAAGTATTCATTTCGGCTCACCATTCTAGAAAGGATGCATTGCATCCTGACAAGGAAGGTGAGGCAGTGTAAGTGCGAGTTGACAGGTCTCTTCGCATCAGCAATGAGGAGGAAGTGGGCAGAGACTGTAAAATCCTGGAACTCCACGACCAGTCACATAATTCCTCCACCGGGCATCCACCTGCTTAGGTTTCTTAATCTTTCCAAACAGCATCTCCAAGTAGGCACAAAATGTTCAAAAGCATGAGTCTATGGGAGGCATTTCATATCAAACAATAACGAGAGACTAGATCAGTACAGAGCATTTCCTGTCTCCCACCATAAGAAATGTTACACAGCATCATCTGACAAAAGTGGGATGAAATCACCTGTTGTAGAGATGTTTAATGATAACTGAAGGGTGTGGGCTGAGCATAAAGATTTGCGAAAAAAATCTTCAGTCATCAGAGCCCCTTTTACAAAACAACAAGTATTATTAATAAGATACGAGATTCATTGTGACTTTACACAGAATACCAATAAACCTGGGCATGCTATCACATAGATCCAATCCAAGATCTCGGGGGAGGGGTGTCCAAATAATTATGAATTAATGGTTAGCATGGACTATGTAGGTAATTCCAGGCCAGTCTGAAATACATATGAGGCTCTATCTCAGAAAAAATGAGCGGCTTTGTGTATAACTTAATTGGAGAAAGGTTAGAGCCCTGACTTAATCCCCTAAACTGCAATAATAAAATAAAACTGCAGATAATAAAAAATACATATGCAAATACATGGAGACATAAATTAATAATAATAAATAAATAAATGTTTAAATTCTAACGAAATCAGTACAGCCATATGCAGTAATTTTCTAACATATATCATGAGATGTTACAATACCTGATACTGAATTAAAGCTAAAAGTCACAGAGATATTAAAGAAAACAGAACCAACTGCCAACATTTACTAAGAAAATGCCAGCAGGGTTGAGGGCACAGCTTAGTGATAGATTATTTGATAAGCACGTACAAGGTCATGTGTTCACTTGTTAACAACTAATGTATAGATAAAGAAAAGAGAAACCCAAACTCAAAGTGGTTCTAGTTAGAATTTGTAACTATTAAATGGAGCACTTAAATTATCAACATGGTCAACTTTTAAAGGACCATTTAGAAAAAGTTATAACATTCATAGTGATTTGGGAAATTGTATCAGAGAAATATGAAACTTATGAACTATACAATATTATACAAAATTTTATTAATAGATTCAGCATACTTGAAAATAGTAAAATAATAGATAGGGAAATTAAAGTTACCTAATTTCAAATACCAAGAAAATGAAGTGCAGGTGGGAGGAGAGGGAGAGGAAATATGTGAACTATTATCAGAAATAAATAGTTATGATATTGTTATGAGTCTACAACACATTGTATTGACAATACTGAGTATTTTCTCTGCATGATTGTGGCATGTATCTTGACCTATTTGGTTTTTTTCTGGTTTCTTTCATGTGCTTTTTTTTATCAATGGGTGAAGGGACTCAGACTGACCAACCCAGCACATGGGATAGTAAGGAAGTTAGTGAGTTTCAGGACAGTCTAGGATACATAGTCACATAGTGGCCAGCCTGGACTAATGTCAGACCTTGTCTCAATTAAGCAATCAATAACAAATGAGTTTTACAATTTCTCACATGTAAATCTCATATAGGTGTCTTAACCTCATAGCTAATACCTCTTGGGGGTAAAATAATGTAGAGGGTTAGTCATCTTGTAATTCAATTCGAATTATTTGTTGATTATGTATAAGATAGCAATAGACTTTTATATATTAATCATAATATTGCAACTGTGCTAAAATCCCATACAGTTTCAAGAAGTTTTCCATGTTGATTCTTAATAATGGCATCAACAATGATAGCTTTGTTGTTTCCTTAACTGAATGCTTTAAATCTTTTTCTTGTTGTATTACAGTATCTAGGAGTTCTTTGGCCTAGGGTCTGATATTAGTATAGAAATACAACTACCTTCTCACTGCTAACTGGGAAGTTAACCGGTTACTTTGCTCATGTGTACTAGAAGCACATTACTCTTCCTACTGGGCTTAGTGATTTATGATAGATAGTGATCAGATATTGTCATATTCTTTTTACTGCATCCATTGACATGATTAGAAATTGCTTTCCTTGGAGCAGCCTTGAGATAAATCAGACTTGGTCATAGTTTATAACTCATTTGTTAATATTGTTTGGGAATGTTTGCAAGAATAATGAGATATATTGGTCTGTAATTGTCTTTTCTTGCAATAACTTTTAATTCTGGGTGTTAATGTTCATATATGCTGATCTTAGAAGTAGCATTAAAATGTATCTCTCTGTGTTTCTTAAGGGAACTATAACAATTCTTTCTAAAATATTTGGTAGAATTAACCAGTAAGATTTTCAGAGCCTGATTTGTGTTTTAGGAAAATAGAAATTAGTAATTTACTTAATATATATATGTACAGTTGTTAAGATTATCTTTTTTATATGTGATATTATAGATTGTGTCTTTCTTACACACTCTTTCATTCATTTTTGTTCTTTCTTTCTCTATCTTTTTGGTTCATTTTTAACCTGTGTAGACACTTTTCAATTTTATTTATAATTTCAAAGAACATGATCTTATTTTCATTGATATTCCCATATTGATTGTCTGTTATTAGATTCAGTTATGATTTCATCTATAATTTAACTTCTCTTTTACTTGAGATTTAATGTTCCCACAAATTTTTACTTAACTAGGCTCCTTTTTTCAATTATGTATAAACCGGTTCTCAGAAGTTGTCTGTCCTGACTGCTACAAATGCACCATAGGATGTGCATCTGTGTGTGGCCCTCTACCACAAAAAATGACTGAATTTATATAAAAACTGAAACTCCTTAGTAAATTATAGTTTATAAGCTTAAGGTGAATTATATCTCTTTGGACTAGATTCAAATGCTGCTTAGCCTAGCTTTTCATAACTTGTAGGAATCATGGTATCCAATTGAGAGTTTTGGTTTTATTATTTATTTGTTTATTTATTTATTTTTATACTCCAGATTTAATTCCCCTCCTGATCCACCCTACAACTTTTCCACATCCCATACCTCACCCCCCCAACCTCTGTCTCCACAAGAATGTCCCCACCACACCCACCACACCAGACCTCCAAACTTCCCTGGGGCCTCCAGTCTCTTGAGGGTTAGGTGCATCTTCTCTGACTGAACCCAGACCTGGGAATCCTCTGTTGTATATGTGTTGGGGGCCTCATATCAGCTGCTGCATGATGCTTGGTTGGTGATCCAGTGTCTGAGAGCTCTCAGGGGTCCAGGTTAATTGAGACTGCTGGTCCTCCTACAGGGTTGCCCTTCTCCTCAGCTTCCTCCAGCTTTTCCCTAACTCAACCAGAGGGGTCAGCAGGTTCTGTCCATTGGTTGGGTGCACATATCTGCATCTGACTCTTTCAGCTGCTTGTTGGGGCTTTCAGAAGACAGTCATAATAGGTCTCACCTTATGAGCATCCCATAACCTCAGTAATGGTATCAGGTCTTGGGCCCTCCCCTTGATCTGGATTCCACTTTGGTCCTGTCTCTGGACCTTCTTTTCCTGGGGCTCTTCTCCATTTCCATCCTTGCAGTTTCTTCAGACAGGATGAATTACGGGTCAGAATTTTAACTGTGGGCTAGCAACCCCATCCCTCGCTTGATGCCCTGTCTTTCTGCCGGAGGCGAATTCAATAAGTTCCCTCTCCCCACCATAGGGTCTTTCATCTAGGTTCCCTGCTTTGAATCCTGAACCTAGGGGCTTCAGTTCTTTTTCCCCACCTAATACCAGGTCATGTTTCCCTCTCCCCATACCCAACCCCTGTTTTCCTTTCCATCCCCTGTCCCTCCTCCCTCCCACCCCCCCTCCCTCCTGTGGTTGCTTTCTTCTTTCTCTTATTTTCTTCACTATCCTCTCCACAGACACGAGCATGATTTTGAAAAGTAATTTCAGAACACAACAAATGAGCACAGTTGGAGACTTCTAAGCACAGTAGATTAATGCTTCTGCCAGTCTAACTTGGTTCCCTTCTAGAAGTTTTGTTTCATTTTCTTTTCTTTTGTTATGTTCTTTAGCAAGGTGCCTAATAATCTGTCAAGTCAAAGGAGAGTTGAGCATAACAGTCCTCATGACCCAAAACCTCCTCCTCTCATTCACTAGAGTCAGAGACAAAGTGAAGCAAGGCCTAGTTCCACACTTCTGATGTAATTCCATTGACCTCATGTGGTCAGGGGGCGATATCACAAGTCGTCAATGCATCTCTCTGAGTTCACGTGTCCAAGGTGAGTTCACTCCATGTTACAGTATTGTCGATCCATCCAGGCTTCAATCTTGTCCCATCATGCATTCACTCAAGGAGGGTTTACTCCAGCTTAGCAAGGTGAATTGCTAGATCAGCAGCTCTGCGATTGTAATGCAAATGAATCGCCTGCCGATTTCTTAAAATAGAGATACAGACTTCACGAAGTCCAAGGCTGACACCCAAGGTTCTGTATTTGAACTCCCAGGTGCTACTCTGCAGACAGTCGCATCCTCTCTTTTTTCCGAGTTTGGCTTATCTCATTTGCTTGTTATATATCTCATTATAATTTAGGTCACCGGAGCAGAATCCGTATACCAAAGCCATTGCAAGTTATGTCTGCATGTCAGGTGGATCTTCTGCTTGTTTTTCAGATCATGAGTCCTTTGGTCTGACGTCACTTTTGGGTTAAGGGAGTGTAAACAAAGTCACTGACTCTTCTCTGGTCCCTTGTTCTGCTTACCCAAAGCCAGTGAGGTATGGTGTTATATTTTTAGCAGTTATATCTGATGCATTCCCTTTTCAGTAGGTAAGATTTATTGCCCCGTGAATTCTAGCTAGTATTCCTACAAGACTTGTTAAGTGACTTTTTTCTTTCACCTTTTTTCCTCTGAGAAGTTCCACCAAATTATTGTGCTCTTCAGTTGTCAGTCCAATGCTATGCTCCCATGAGTATAATAGGAAAGCAGAAGGCAGGAAGAAAATAAAAGGATGAAGTCAACAAAACCTTATGGAAAGGGAGAATTTTTGAAATAACAGCATGCTTTGAAAGCTGAACTGTGAAGTGATCCCAGTCCAGCCATTTGTTAGGTTTAAGATCTGCTGTGAGAATTAATGAGTCATTTTATATATGTGCATTGCACCCGGGTTGACACTCTGCAGGGTCTCAGCCCATGGCAGTCCTCTCCTCTTGAGTGGCCACTATTGTGGTACAATGACAAAGGGAAGAACATTATCATGTAATGGATTACATACGAGTTGATAGGGTTGTGTCTCAACTAGTCTCATTTCTGATAATGAAGGAATGTTCTATGTACCCCGACCCCAAATTGTCAGGTAACAATGAAATGACTCTTGAGGGGACAGCTTTTCTGTTCTGAAGTAATAAAATGCATCAAACAACACATTTACCAATGCTTTCAATGTGTTCACTTCTGCACATCAATTAACTGAAATTACCCCTACAACATGAAAGCAAAGGAGAGACTATTAAAGTCAGTTCATGGACGAAGAAACTGAGGTTAGAGAAATGAAATGATTTATCCAAAAATAGATGTAGAAGACTTTAGCACCAAAATGAAAGCTGAGTTTGCCTGGTCTTTGAAACCCACCCACTTAAACATTTCACTAGAAAAGAGGACAGATCCACATTGCTAATTAAGGTGCTTGGTGTAGCGCCAAGTATGTTTGTTGAAAATGCTGTTCTGCAAAAGGCATATTGGTATCAAACTATTATCTGCATGTTCTAGAAATAGAATGAGTGAGAATTTGAAGCTTGCATTTTATATTAAAAAAATACCTGTGTACTTCTTTCCTTTCTATGAAGGAAAACTTCTAGAACCTTCCTTTTCAGGTAATCTGGGTCTCCTGAAGGCTGACAGCAAAGTCAGATACTCGTAGTACTTCAACTATGATTACAGTGGAACCCTGACCACTCTGAGAAATCATGATTCTTTTTTAAACAAACCTGTTTTGGAAAGCATGTGTCCTCAGAAAGTCTCACAATGACATGACCAAAGAAGGGTCATTAGCTCTCCCATCCTCTCTTCAGAACGATGATTATTTTAAGGTTCTCAGCAGAGCTGTTGATGTTTCTCCAAATATTTATTTTCAGTTCATGGTTACTGAACCTAAACATGAGCAAACCGTGCAGGGCATCAAAAGTGCACGTCTTTAAAGAGGGCCCTAGCCTATGACTCAGTCAACTTTCCCTAGGATGAAAAGTGTTACCTGAAGATGCTAAAATGTATTTAGTATATTCATGGATTGTGCTGTGATAAAACTCTATATAAAAGAAAAAGTACAGTATTTAAGTGAATTTTTAGGGTTTTGGAGAAGCTCTTTAACTCTATATGACAAATAACTCCATCGTCTCGGTGCATGTGATGATAGCCATCTGTTTCTGAATCTAGCATCTTGCATCCTCTGAATGTTGTCTAATTTGGCTGGGCTCAGCTCCATGTTGCTGAGTTCTGAGTTGCTTTAGTTTCACTTCACATGGCTTTACTCTCTTCAGCCAGCTTATAATAAAGGTAGTCTCTTCTCTTAGTGGCGGACTATTAGCAAAAACTGAGTAAAAAGAATCTGTTAGTCTGTTAACGCTCCAAGCAGAGCCATGGTTGCATCTGCCATCTTTCTATACACTCTTCTGTCAAAATCACATTCTCACGATAGCTTATACAAGATTTATATTGTCAATATTCTAGTCCCTTATGGTCTCTGAGTTACCATTTTTCAATAGATTCTATTAGCTTTTTACTCAGATATTAAATATATTTTTTATTAATTTTTTCATGTAGTATATTTTGATCATAGTTTTTCTCCTCCTTCAACTTCTTCCTGATACCCACACCTCCCTACCTATTCCACTACAAGTGCTTGAGCCTGGGGCCTGCCCTGGAATGTGTATGCTATATCTAGTGACAGCGCACTGCAGAAAATGGATTTCTTCTTTCAAGCAGTTATCAATTACAAGTATCATCTTGGCTAAGAGTGGCACTTATTGTCCTCTTCCTTGCTTCCTGCTAGGATTTTTTGACAGGCTTAAACTTGTATACGTCTTTTGAGTGCTGCCACGGTGTTTGTGAGTTCATATTTCACCCCTGATGAACTTTTTTGTTGAAGTTATCTACCATTTCTGGTTCCTTCACTTGTGCTTTCACATAGATCCTGAAATCTTGACGGGAGGGCTAGGTAAACAAATCCCCTTAGGAATAAGTGGTCTGAAGTCTACTTTCTCTGCACACTGTCCAGTGTGATTCCCTGTGTAAATTATTTGTCATCTACTACAAGAAGCTTCTCTGATGGGAACTGGTCACTGCTCTTATTTACATACAGCAATATGTCATTAAGAGACTTCTTACAGCCACGTTCCTCTAGTAGAACAATAGAAGTAGGTTTTTCCCCTTGTGTTCATGACCTATCTAGTCTTCAGTTTTCATAGTCACCTGAACAATGTCATGTATGAGTTCCATCCCATGGAATGAGCCTTAAGTCCAACTGTGGAGTGCTAGGTTCCTGTCTTGTACCACTACTGTATCAGAATATCTTACAGCAGATGGCTATTGGAGGTTGCGGAGTTTGTAACTGGATGGTACTGATTACTTTCTGTTCCCTTATCATGCCAAGTACCTTCCAGACCTGTGAATGCTAGTCAGTAAGGATAGTCTCCAGCTGGGCACAGGTTCCACTTGTACATATTAAATGATGGAAGTAAGTGATTGCAGACAATTCTTTTGTGCTCTTGTCAAGTAAATGAGTCAGTTTATTTAATAGACTTTTAGTCTAATGAGTAGTATACATTTTCACTGTTTTATCCATTGTCTAAAATTATTGTACTTATAATCACCAAGGAGGCAAGCTACCAAGGACACAGGAAAGGAGATTATCCATGTACATATGAAACAGAAGTTGTAAGTGATAAAGTAGTGAATGTTTTAAGCTGAAATTGTTGCACTCAAGGATTCTGGCAAGAAGGAAATAAGTAAGTAAACACTTAACACACTCATCCTGTCTTTCAATAACATTATCATGAGTCCGTTTATTATCTTTGTGAGCTTAGTAGTTTCAATATACTTTTTTATATATGCAAATGAAAATCAATGTTCTTATCAGAGTAGATAAATTTGCATCTCAATTTGAATGCTAATTATTTATATCCTTTACCTTGTCTTTATTTGTCTTTAATTGACAAGTATAAACCATACTCAGTGACTGTAAGAAAGGAGTCTGGCAAGCTTAGCATTTATGCCAAGTTTAAGGAAGTGTTTATGGGATAATATATGACATACACACACACACACACACACACACACACACACACACATGCACATGCCTAAGTCAACTTTTATATTATCTCACATAATTTTATAAAGTGAATACTTAAATCTTCCTCACAATATTTAAATATAAAACATTAATTATGTTCACTATGATAGCAATGTCTTTCTTGAGCTTATTCTTTGTATCCAAACGAAATTTATACCCCTTGTCAAGCAGTTTCACAGCCTTCCAATGTTCTAACCTCATCTATCTAATGTATTTTGCTCCATTTAAACATTTTTAGCTTACCCATGTAGATAGCATATCTGTCTCAGGTTTCATGCATGCTATTGCAATGAAAGGATTTCCTTCATTTTTAAGGTTCCATAATATTCCATTGTATATGTCTATTGGTTCATTCTCTATTAATATGTTTGTTGCTAGACAGAGGATCTTCATTTGCTTGACTCTTGTAGTAATTACTTAACCAATAAGGAAGTTGAGAGTCTCTTTCACTACTCAGTTCACATTCTTTTGATATATTCCCACTGGGACTGTCATATCCTAGTTCTATTATTAGCTTCGGTGATCTTTAATAATGTATTCCATATTTGTACTAAGTTGTGTTCCTACCAACAATGTAAAAGGGTTCCTTTTCTTTAAATTCTTCCAACACCTTTTCTTCATTTTTTCATAGTATCTTTTCTCACCAATGATATAATCAGCATTTATCTCATGACTATTTATGATGAAAAGTTCTTTCATAGACCTGATGGCTGTTATGTAAAATTTCTAAGGAAAAGACTCTTCAATGGTCTCCTTTCATGATCATTTCTTCATTAGTATTGTTACATGCACACACACACACACACACACACACACTCACACACACACACACTCATAGAGATACGCAAATATGCATGTGTGTATATCCTGCTGAGTTTGTCTTGTGCTGCTCATATGTACACGTGTTTAGGGTGACCACTAGGACAGGTTAAACTCTCAAGGAGCTTATCCTTAGATAAAATTGATACTGCCTTTCTCATCAGCCAACGACTATCTATAGATATTCATCTAGGTATAGGGCCTTGTGAGATTTCCCCAATCTACATTGGCATGACTCTGGTGCCATCATTGCATAGTACCTGTACAGGCAGCCATGCAGTTGAGATTTCATGGCTAAGCCTTCATCGTCTTGTCTAGAAGACACTGTCCTATACCAGATGACCTGGTCCTCTGGCTCCTATGACTTTTATGTCCTCTGGCTGCCAGTATATCAGGTTTGTTATAAATCTAACAGTTAGGAGGGGCGACCTTATAGTCACTTATTTTCTACATTTTGGTTGTTTATAGATCTCTGTAGTAGTTTTCATGTATAGGGAAAAAGTATAAGAAAGACATTCCTAAACAAGGCTTTTATGCACTTGAGATTTAGGCCAAATTGACAAGACCTTATAAAGCCAAAAGGCTTCTTTCTGTACAACAAAGGAAACAGTTGAGTGAAACATAAACCCACGGAGTGAAAGAAAACCTTTTCCAGTTATATAGCCAAAATAGTATTAATATCCATAATATATAAAGAACAGCCCCTCCAAAAAATAAAAGAATCAGGAAAACAAATATGGGGTACAAATTTAAACATAATATTTTGAAAAGACATAATAAAAATGGCTTAGAAGTATCGTACAAAATGTTCAACATCCTGACCAAATAGGGAAATACAATTTAAAACTATTTCAAATTTTTTTCTTGCCCCAGTCATATTGGCTCGATTCAAACAATCAACCAACCACAAATGCTGGTAAGGAACAAGGAAGAGAAAATCCACAGTCACGATTGGTTGGACTACAAACAGAGAAACTCAGTATGGAGGATACTCAAAAATTGGAAACATTGGCCTTTCATGTGACTCAGTTACCTTCTCCCCGGAATATGCCTATCCAACTTAACGTCCTGCTTCGGAAGAACTTGCTGAGTCACGTGCACTGTCATGCTAGTCTCTGAGTCAATAGCGAGTCAAAAGCCACCGGAAGGTCCTTCAGCTGAAACCGGGATAGTGAAAATGTGGCGCATGCGCACAATTGAACTCTCTGCTAAAGAAAATGAAATCACGATATTTGGAGGTAAATGGATGGAACTGAAAAATAACACACTGGCTGAGGTAATCCGGATCCAGAAAGACAAATGCTGCATGCCCTCTCTGATTTATGGCTCCTCGCTCTGTGTGTGTGCGAATATATAAATTGAAGTAACTGCAGAAACCAGGAAAGTATTTCCCTCAAAAAAGTAGTTGTTCTTAAAAGTGGACCGGCGAGGTGGTCTAATGAGGTGCAGTTTTTATACTTATGATGAGAAAGGCGTGTTATTACAGTTAAACTCATCCTGGCCCTATGTAAGTAGAGTTTGTCTGAAATGTCATATAGGGGATCAAGGATTATCTCTGTAAGCCATTCACATTTTATTAATATTGTTGAAGTTTCTGATTTGCAGCTTGCAGAGTATGTGTACTCTGTCCCCGAGTTTGAGGTCACATTTCCTTCTTTTGCCACTCCCCAGCTCCCCCTGGCTTTGTATTCAGTCTCAACAGGAAATGATTTTAGCTTTTCACAGTATCATATGATATAAACTGGATTTATCATGCACTGTGCCAATCGTTTGGAGGCTATGCCTTCCACAGTTCATTTATTCAGTGTTTAATCGTGCAGCAATGTTGAGCTCTCTCAAATTATTTTTTTTCTGTTTATATTGAAATTATATGGTTTGTCTTTTGTTCTATAAATGTGATATATCACACTTATACGCTTGCATGTTGTGACTCACTTTTGCTTCCTAGGGAAATACTTTTAATGTGCTGGTGAATTGGATGTCGAAATATTTTTCTGGGAATTCTGAATATTTTCTCATCAAGCGCATTTGACTTATAATCCTCCGTCTTTGTGGGAGAGCCATGACTCCCAACAAGAGATTCACTGAGGTGCACTGAGATCTGCAGTGGGGTTTCTGAGATCTGAAGCAAAGATGGACCTGCTGAGTGGGGAGTGAGCACAGTCTCCGGGACAGATTGCATACTAGGTCACCATGGTAATGGCTTCCGTTACTGAGATGTAAGAATGCTGAGCTTAGCGGCAGAGCCTGGTCTATATGTAGATTCTCTGAGGGCCGCCTTGGTTCTAGGATCAGAGGATTATAGTGTGGGGGTGAGAGGCACTTCCTCTGCTGCAGTAGCTCCTAAGTATCTACTTCTAAGGGGAGGTGACTGAAGCGGCCTCATCTTCTCCAGGACTCCTCAGAAGGGGCGATTTGTAACCTCAGTGACAAGAGATGCTGGTATTTTCTTCAGAAAAAACTTGCTGGGTACCATGGTAACCGATGCCAGTAGGGTTCTTCATCCTCTTTTCCTCTCTCTGAGCGTCTCAGTTATGACAGTCTCACCAGACATATTTTAACATGGATTCTTCTCTTTTTAATTTTATTGGTTTACAGGGAGGGGTGTGTAAGAACTACATTTCTTTTAGTCCTCTGCCTTGGCAACTTTAATCTCCGGGATCCTATACATCTTCAGTGATACATGGATGTCTTCATGAAAAGGAAAACTGAAATATCCATTCCTTATATGATGCTGATTGGAACGAATATTATATTTAATGTTTTGGAACAAACAAAATCCCAGCCCCTGTTCCTTCCTCTGATTTAAATGCTCTCCAGGCCAACTTCCCCCGGGAAGGAAAACACGAGATCTGCAGTGCTAGTCCTGACTTGAGTTAGTCTATCTGGGTGGTTCAGGCAGAAGACAGAAGAAAGGAGACTCGATTTGTGCTCAGTGACTTCTAAGAGGTGATTTCTTCCCAGCCACATGGATCTCTGCCTGTGGGGGTGTGAGGTAGATATCTAATGGGAGGTCCTGTTAGCTACACCTGTGAGATTATGGCCCATGTATACTCCATTGACTCGTAGAGATACCAGGACAGTACAAATTGATAAGTATTCATTCCCAGCATTTTCACCTTTGAGTCCTGGCAAAATGGCTGGCTGCCAATATTAAAACTACACTAAAAGTCGCTTGGCATCACTTATATGCGTGTGGTACTTGCACATTTTGACGGTGCATATTGATTTCCGTGACTACACTAAACATGAGTTATTGGCGTATGCACAATAGCATGCAACCATGTGTGTGTTCCAACAAGCGGCTCTTCTCTTAGAAACCCCCTGTATGTTTATTTCTCCTTGTGTCGGTCCCACTGATTTTGGGATTTTTGCTGTTGTTGTTGTTTCATTGTGTTCTGATCAGTCTGGGCAGCAAAAACTCAGGGTGAACTCTAAGCTCAAAAAAGGAAGGAAGTTTTTTCAGAGTATAGAAACTTGTCCATCAGCAGCAACTGTGGATTTTCAAAATCCTCCTGCCAGTCAATGGAGTTGTTCAGCCTATAATCTGGTTGTGCTCAGTGCAGGGACAGCATCCAGAGGATGACAGCAGCATCGGGCATGTATCACAGATTCATTCACTGACTTGATGTCTTTGTGTCTCTGTTTGTCCTTCAGGAGAAATCTGCCTGTGCTGGCTCTCGCCCTCCAAGACCTAGAGTTTGAGCCAAATCAAACACTGAAATCTTCTCCATTTACTTTTGCTTATACAGGTAGTTAGAATGTTTAATGGAAAGGTTTAGTTCTCTAATGCAATGGGAAAGGGCCAATTACTTTCCCCAAAGTCAAAAATGAGCTTGGTGGATAGGAATGCCAATTATGCAAAAGTTTACTCCTGCCCCTTGAAACTCGTCTCTTCCTAAGAGTTGAAACCAGAGATATTTGACTCCAAAATATAAAAGATATTGGGGATATACCAAGAGGCTCTGTAGACTATAGAAAGAAAATGCCTAGTTTTAGTTTTATTTTGGCATGTTTGGCTTTGAGACATTATGATATCTCCTGGCATGGACTTTCCTGACCTGAACAGCTAGTTTTTTTCCCTTCCCTTTCATCCTCATTTTTAAGACTTTATACTGTGAATGTATTTGCCATCCCTCCAACACAGCAGGCGTTAACTTCTCACTATATCTATGCCTCTACTATTTTATCTTAGAACATCTGTACCCTTTTTGCATTGCTTCTTGTCTGTTGATCTGAAAAACTCCTACACAATCTACTATACCCACTTCAGGGTGATTTTTATTAGATTTCTACAATCGAGGGTCCTCTCCTTCATCTTAAGGTAAACGTGACTTGTGCCATATTGAAACTTCCTGGGGTTTGTTATTTGCTTTTATTGTAAGGTATAATGAAGGCATCAACACCCCTTTGGTTGCCTTGCTACACCGTGGCTTCCACAAAGACAGGGTCCGTCTCTGATCCCCAGCAAAATTCAGTGCCAGGTGCACAGGGGATACTTGATACAGGTTAGCCGAATTAAATCAAACAGCAAAATAATAATGTCATATAAAATGGTGCACGGGCAGGTGAATAATCACTGCTGAGATGAGAGAATTTTGAAATCCCGAGAGGGTCAGCCACTTCTCAGGCTGTACTTGCGGAGCACTATATCAATCAAGGACCTGTTTTCAATCGCATGGTGACAGGTTTACTCTCCGGCTATAATGATATGAAATATGTGGTATGTATAATTTATTGTAGTTCATAAAAAACCGAACTCAAACTCCTGACAAGAGACATCCACAGAGCATCAAATTTGCTAATATGAAGAAAGATGCTCCCAATGAAATACTTTAATGCAGGCGATGTTCTTGGAGAGTTCCAGTTTGCTCAGGAATTCTAAGGCTAACTTAAACACAATTTTAGATTGCCTAAACTTTTAGAGGAGGGACAAAGTGTTGTAATTTAGTCAGGAAGAGAATAATTATATTCTATATGAAGGGAAAAATGCAAATTCCTCAATGACACACTCAATTTTCCCTCAAAGGCATAATACAAGCCGGCTTCCTGGTACCATAGCGAAATAACTAAGGTAGTTAAATTACAAATAGAAATTTTCTTAGCTAACAGTGTTTGAGGTTAATTCCAGGACAGATCTGAGAACAAGTAACAATATGTGTGCTGGGGGTGACAGATAGAACTGGCTCCTCAGGCCATGAAGAGGAAGCAGAGGGAGGAAGAAGCTGGGATCACTAAGGCTTTGTTGAAAAGACAGTGCAATATCCAAAGAGCTCCCCGTGTCCTGAAGTTCCCAGCTTCATCAGTTTCTCCCAAACACCACACTTCAAAGCAGATTCTTGAAACCCAGACACTTAAAGGGTCTTTATCCAGATTTAAACAATTAATGTGGAGGGTACATAAATTCATATGTGTACCTCTTCCTTTCGTGACTTCCAAGTTCTCTGCATTTTCTCCTACAAGAAAATTTTTAAGTTCTTAGAGGGAACTTGATCATGTTAGATTGTTTCCAACTTCTAGATATAACCTTTGTGTCTGTGGCTAGCCCAGGGAGTAAAGTTTAATTTTGCTAGTACATACAATCTCAGGGAACACGCAGCAGTGTGATTTCCCAAAACTGAGAATGTCTTCCTGATGCGCTTTCATCCTGCTCATCATGTTTACTGTGGGGCAAGAACTATGAATTACTAAACAATATCACACACTTTTATGATATCACAGGATCACCCAAGATTATTGGGTTTGTGTATGCATGCATGTGTGTATGAGTGCATGTACACTCATGTGTGTGTCTCTTCACACATGAGTGTATATGTGTGCGTGTGCGTGTGTGTGTGCGTGCGTGTGTGTGCGTGTGTGTGTGTGTGTGTGCGTGCGTGTGTGTGTGCGTGTGTGTGCATGTGTGTGTCCGTGTGCGCGCACGCTGCTTGCATTCAACATTTAAGCGTTCCTCTTCTTTCCTGTCTTTATGGAGAATAACATTTGGTTTTAGAAAATAGAGGGTTGCTTTAGGTAATAGATCTTCCTAGGTATTACTGGTATAATCCAGTTCTGGACCTGAGTTTGCCAAGGGACAGCTAAGATGTCTGTTGTGTGTTATTTTCCTGTGAGAATCCTATACATGTATACAGTGTGTTATGCTCACATCCATCCCTGTGCCTCCCTCTCCCCTGTGCGCTGATGTTTTCATTTGCGTGCGCTATGAAGGAATTAGCTTTTATTTCCTGCATTTGTAGAACCCAATTGTTGTTCTCTGTTCAACCTGAGTTACAGAGCATTGTCTTTCTTTCAACAATTTGGGGGAAATGTAAGAATGTGTTTGTTAGCCTTAAAATTCTTCAACTACTTATTTTCTTTGGTGCTTTGAATAGATGCCCAGTGCAAATTTCATTGCCTTTGCTGTGTGGACTCACACTGGGAATATCTGTTGATCGTGGGTCTCTGTCTGCCTACCCATCTGTTTGGTTGGTTGGTGTGTTTCTTTGTTTGTTTCTTTTGTTTCCACCTCCACAAATCAGAAGTTGTTTCTGAGGCACAAGATGATTCTGGTCACTTTTGCTTCCTTTCTTTGTGTTGTTTTAAGAAATAACACTTTTGAGATGCAATCTCACTGTGGAATTCAGGCTATCTTGGACTTTACTCTGTAGACTAGACTAATCTTGAACTCATGGCGTTGGTCCTATCTGAGGTGAGGCTCCAACCTGTTAGATTTACAAGTGTGAACCACCATGTTCAGCTGGCTGGATTCCTTCATCCCACACAGAGGAAATGAAAGCAAAACAAAAAAGCCAAAACCAAAACCAAAGCAACAATAAAAAAAAAGAAAAAAACTATCAACCAACCAACAGAAACAATAGGTTAATTTCAGGGCTGCTGGACTCTCTGTGTGTTTATCTCCAGCACATCAAGGCAATTTTCTTCATACTTCTGGGCTCTGACTACACTCCCAGTTAAAGAAACATGCAGGCCTTCAATGGAAAAGACATATGCATAAGAAATACACATGGCATTCATTACTTACTCATAGAAGTATAATTATTTCTGTACTGATACCCGGATTTCTTTCAGGTCTGTTTCTCTACTCAGAAAATACTGTGATACTTCTTAAGTTTAAAAAAAAAATGGGTTAAATGAAGAACAAGAAAGACACAGAGAAGACTGACACCCTACATTGGTGTGATGACACGTATTTGGAGATATCATTTTAAAAATCCAACTGGTTGAGCTAGAGAACACGACTGAGGCTAGGAGAGGATTTTCATTTTTCATGGTCTACCATCAAGCTGACATTCAATTTCAAAAGGGCAAGTAATTAGCAAAACCCATTTGATTTGAAATTAGAAAGGTGGCCAGCAGTGACCGGGACACCCTAGTGGACTGCACATTCCTTTACTACGTCAAAACTTTTCCAGCATCCCTAATATTCCCAGCTTCTATTTCTGTAGCCAGCTTCATGCAGGTTTTGAGCAGACTTTCGCAGAGGCACGTCGGTGCATTTAACATGGGTTATGGTTCTGTTTCTCTCATTTCAGCCATGGCATTTTTGTTAGTCCAACTTTAGGTGACAATTGGAACCCTGCAGTATTGACTCCCCGGTCTCCCAGAAGAGTGAAAAATAGTCAATGTAAAAGCGTCCTCGTGGTTGAATTAGGGAAAAGTTGGAAGAAGCTGAGGAGGAGGGCGACCCTGTAAGAGGACCAGCAAGCAGTGTCAATTAACCTGGACCACCAACCAGGCAGCCTATACCAGCTGAGATGAGGCCCCCAACACATATACAGCAGAGGACTCTGGGGTCTGGGTTCAGTCAGAGAAGATGCACCTAACCCTCAAGAGACTGGAGGCCTCAGGGAGATTACAGTCTTGTAGGGTGGATGGGTGGGGTGGGAAAATCCTCATGGAGCCAGGCTGGGGGTGGGGGTGGGGAGGTATGGGGTGTGGAATAGTAGGAGGGTGGACCAGGAGGGGAATAAAATGTGGAATGTAAACAAACAAATAAAAATAGCCTTGACCAATTGGTGATAGAAACCACTAGATGAATGTACTCCCTTTCTGCTCTTCAGTAGACAGTTCTAAGTGTAATTTAAAATGCTTTTAAGTTTTTGGAATAACCACCACCCAGTTGTACCTTCCTAATGCTACCTTTCATTGCCTAATGTAAAGTCTCTCTCTTGCACCAGTTGTCTGCTACCAATCTCCTCTCATTCACTGTGGAAAAGAAATAGGAAAAATAATTTGCATTTAAGTGTTTGCCTAGGGCTTTGTTCTTCGTGAGCCCAGGCTGAGGGTAAGACACCTGTGCAAAAGTTCTTTGAAAGAAAGAACAAATAAATATTTCTTGTATTACAAGTATTTGTTTTCACACATTGACAGGCCCTTCACTTTAAGGACTATTGAGGGAGATATTTTATTTCTTTTATTTTAGTTTTTAAACCTCAATAAGGTTTTCACTGGGCTGCACTTATCAGAGATGGTGTTCCTTGCTAAGGTCATGTTGACAACTGTGTTCTTTCTTCCCAAAGCCGCATCCAATTCAGGTTGCCATGGGTTCTGAGTACATTTGTATTGAAATTAGATTCAGCCTCAGAATGAGATGCAGGAAACTTCAATTTTGGTAGGAAAGTTACCTTCATCAAGGTCATCTAGTAACTGAGCCCATCAAAAGTTTCCTATTGAGTTATCTTGAGAACAATATAATAGTTTGATTCGTTATCTTCGAAATTTTATATGTCAAGAAAATATGTGGAATTGCCAAATGCATTTCATTTATTCTTGATGGGCTTAAATCTAAGGCAGAATAGGAGAATCACAGAAAAGGACTGCTTTAGCTACTCTTACCATATTCTATCTGAGGGACGACACAGCTATGTAATATCGCTGTTCGGTAGACTAACATGTACGTGCATTTCGGTGTTAATGCTCTGTCATTTGCTGCTGCTTTATTGTCAGAGTTGCTCGCCACTAAATCCTACGTCATCCTAACGAATGTGCTGAGGCTGCCTACTACCCCGTCTTAAAACCTTGGGCATTTAACGCCCCTTGCTTTCAGGGTGTCTGGAGGTAGCACTGTATTTTAAAGACACGAGTTACTCATTCTCTGTACCCAGTCTAATGGTCCACATGAGGCAATTTTTAAAGCACGGATGAATTTGGAACTTTCTAGTAAGTTGACATGCAACCTTGAACACATTCATAAAAATTTAATTAGAAACATACAAACTACAAAATACTCATGGGAAAAGCTTTTATGAAGACTCATAAATTAAATGCTATGAAAGTCTTAAATAAAAAATAATGTTAAGTTCTATTCATAACTAATTGTGTCAAGAGTTTTCAATACATTCTCACTCGTAGTCTAATAGTTCTGATCTGAAATATTAAGGACATTCATATAGATTGGGCACATGGAGAGGTTGTAGAGCTTTCTGAAGTGTATGTGTCTGGTAGGCCAATTCTCAAGTCATTAAACACATGACTTTGCACTCCAAAAATTTGAGTTAAGGGCAAATTCCCCTCTCAAAAACAGAAATACCAGTGTGCTCCATACATGAACACACATGAGGGAGGGTGGGAAATTAAAAGTAAATGAACACAGAGATGAAAGAAATGGAAGATTAAATGGAAGGAACGAACGGGAGACGATTGCATTTCCAGAATCAAAACCAATACATAGTAATCGAAAGTTACGGAGCCTCTGAGATGAGTAGGTTCCATGTGCTTGCTACACTTGCCGGATGAACAGAGATTAATCTTTGGAATCATGCTGGAAGGAAAAAGCCAACTCTTAAAAATACCCTGACACTTACATGTACCTTGTAACAGGCATGTGTCTGAAGACACCCGTCAGATACACATATAGTGTACACACACACACACACACACACACACACACACACACATGCACACGCACACACACAAAGATTTTAAAAACCAAAATCATTACATGTTCACTCTTTTCTAACGATTTTAAGTTGAAATTACTTTCAATCTACACCAAAATGTTATAAGGCCTGGTCTATTATTAGTTCTGTATGTAATCATATGAAAACTGAAAAAATTGCTCAAATTATATTGTCAAAAGCCTCAGAATTTGTACTTGTAAATCTCGTGTGCCTAAGTGCTCTTGAAAGAATAAAGATTTTAAACTATCCCCCACTGACCCTGCTGTGAGGACAAGTGCACCTCACAGCAAAGAATAACATAACATGTTTTGGGGATGTAGCCTGGCTATAGCCACCACAAACCATCTGGCCCCGATAAGGCCTAACTCAACACTCCTGAGAAAAACGAGAAGTAGGGTCAGCTTGCCCCAGAAGCAGGGTGGCCTAGAGTTGAACTGAGCCCAAGTTACAAACCAATGAAATTGCTTTGTGTGACTGTTGCCAACTACCTATGTAATTTTCCCTATAAATACCTTCCCCTAATTGGGCTCTGGGTCGACTCCTCTGTCTCCTGTGTGAGATACGTGTCATCCCCGGAGCTCTGGTTCCTCAAATACACCTCTTGTTTATTACGTCAAGACCGGTTTCTCGTGAGTTCTTGGGGGGTTGCGTCATCTCGAGATTTGAGTGGGGGTTTTCCCCACCCCGGTGGTCTTTCACTCTCTGATGCTGTCATTTATACTAAAAACTTTCCAAAGAACTCTCAGATACATTGGTTTATATGTACAACTTTTATCATCTTTAGAGATTTTCTTTTTATCTTTCATCTTCCTTCTTTCCTTTTCCCACTCCATCTATGTGTTTGTACCACATGTGTGCCCGGTGCCCAAGGAGACCAGAAGATCTCTAAATGTTGCAGTCTGTTGTAAGTTGCCCTGTGGGTACTGGGGATTGAACCTAGGTCCTCCTGAAGAGCATCAGGCATTCTTAACAGCTGAGCCATCTCGCAAGCCTGAATTTTACTCTTTAGGTCACTAGTGAGCTAATAATTCATATCCAGCACAGCATTGCTCCTAAGTCCAAATGCTCGCATGCCACAGTCCCCATCATCCTTTGTTTTCGCTAATTTTAATACTAAAGATTACTATGGTCTTTTGGTCCTCGTGAACTCTTATTATATTGCCTCTCTACTTTTCTTAGAAGCAGCAATTCATTTCATGAAAGAGCTAGAATTTGGCTCCAAACCTCTGAGCAGTGACTAATATGAATTTATATTGTTTGGGACTGAGTAGTGTATTGACTTTTTCTCTTAGCAGCAGCACTCTGCAAATTTAGGATCGGGGGAGTTTGAAAGAAAAATGCTTAGCGTGCATCAACCGCCATGAAGGATATTTGCTGCCTGCATTGTATCCTGGGGTCAGCACAAGAACGGTTTTCTCTTTTGAGCATACACATAGTCTCATCGGGAAGTTGCACCTAGCTCTGGTTTCTCTTTGCCAATCAATCCTCAGTCCATTAAGCTAGGAACCCATGAAGGTGAGCTTCTTTTGAGTACCGTATTATATTCTGTATATGGAGTTAAATCAAATGCATTGGGATTTTCGACCGCTTTAAGCTGGGAAAAAATAGATATTTCCTCATCGTTTAGTTTATGTGTTTACTCATCGGTCACTCAGAGATTAATGCTGTGTATTTAAAGAAATAAAATCAACTTCCATTGTCGCCATTTAGGTCAATGCCAGCAAACACATTCAGTTCCGTGGCAGCTTGAGTCAGCCACCCTCAAAGACACATGCAGATTTAGAAGCTGCCCCCAAGTGCTAGGTGGCAGCATCTTCATTTGAGGTACAAATCTCCCAAAGAAGATTTGGTTTGAAATGCAGAAGAAATGAGGCTTAATATAAAGTATGGTGTCATAGGAAGGCACACATGAGGATCCATCAATCTACCCCTCCTCTCAAGAGGGAAGCCACGCTCCTAAAAATGAAGCCACAGTTCAGCTGGGTTTCAACTATTATATTTTCCTATATGTTTAATTCTATATTCACAATGCTTTTGAATCTGCACACGAAATATATATATCAAGCTCTCTATTCTGGGCTGGGCTGCATTCACAGGTACATTGAAGTTTCCATGAATACCCAGTTTATTCCCACAAGCAATTTATTCAGTGTCACCAACTAAAACTGAACACACTGTGCCAGCCGTACCCCATTACACCAGTAATGCTCCACTCCATGCACCGAACAAATCTATTTTTGTGATTTTGCAGAAAGGCATATGTCACTTAGAGACAAAAATTCATAAAACACTCAACTTTCTGAATCCAGTTCAGAGTCTCTTTAAATTGCATTTTGGACAATCTCATAGGGGAATGCATACATATAAAAACAGACCTTGGAAATAGGTATTTGATGGGCTCTTTCTGCCATTATGTTCTTGCTGTAATTATTTTCTCAGAAAAATCCCCATATTCTGTTCCCTGAACAATGTCTGCTAATTTGGAACTTTATAAAAAATATGTACCGTGGTTGGTGACTCTCAGGAGAACAGAATGTTAAAAAATTTCAAGTCAGATTGATGGACTTAGGGAAGCCCAGGAGAGTAATCAATGTATTCCCGATCATTCTTAGACAGAAAAACAAATGTCTGGAGAGTTAGAGAGACTTGCCTAGCTAGTGTGCAAAGACAAAAAGCAGGGCTGTCATAAAAATCAAGAGTAGTACCTAATAAAAATGATTTTAAGGATAATGATATTTGCCAGGTAGGGACCTTAATAACTATGATAAACATAAAACCGTTGCTACTATTTTATTTTGGGTATTACAACATCACACAGAATGGGTAGTGAATGAATTTAGAATATGTAGAAAATTAAATCTTGGACTGCAGATCGTTGAAGTAAGTACCTGAAGCCAGAAATTGGCTTGATAAGCTGCCAAACCCTGGCCATGTTCTGGTTGTGGTTCATCAATCAACCCGGATCCATTCTTTTCTTTGTTCTACATTTTGTTTGTACACCAAAACATTTCTGAAAATTCATTACTGAAGAGTGTCAACGTCAAGATGGATTGAATCGCCCACCCTCCTTCTTCATCCCACTTTGCTCTCTGCCTGTGTTGAGTGACATTTCAAAATGTACACTGCTTTCTATATGAGCCTTGCAGTGAGTCAACATCACACTGCACCAAGAGGAAACTTCTAGCTCCTTGGAGGAGTCACAAAATATATCCTGACTTTTTAAGTTACTTCGTAACTGGCTTAAGAACCATGTAGAAACCTCTTACGTTGTCATATTATAGTTCACAGCAAACTTGAGAGGCATGGATAACATGTCTTAACGTGAGGAGAATAAGCCTATTCTTTGCTGAAGCCAAGGACAACTTCATATTTCATATTCTGTTCAGTTTATCATTTGGGCTAATTTACTTTTTGAAAAAGTGGAAAAGCACCTAGATTGAGAAATGAATTTAACCTTTTGTTTTTGTGTTGGTGAAACTTGAGATGACTTATGTGTCACCCCACTGACTACACTGAAGGTGGCACTCCACAGATTTAAGGATTTCTAGGTTTACATATTTTGTGACCAAAAACTAGTCGAGCATCCTATATTTTCATTTAAGGAATACATGCAACTACAAAAAGGCATACCTCTGGCTACGTTCACTCCTCCAAAAGATAAATATTTTTTTTAAAAAAATTAAATCAAATTGGATGATAACTTTTTTTCCAAGGTCTTTTCTCATGACTATATGAAAAGAAATATACATTTTCCCCCTTTCAAATTACAGGGGATAATATCTTCCCTGTCGGCATGAATCATGCAGAATCTCTCTGCTATTCTCTCAGAAGTCATTCATCTTTGACATTCTTTTTTCAACATTCACAGTATTTCAGATTTATGTTTCCACATGGATCTCTCTTGTAGATTATAGGGGGAAACCTTATTTTTATGTTCAACATAAAAAATGTATCTGCCTGCAAATGTTAACTTCAATAATACTGCGATGATGCTGAAGGTGCTAATTCGTGTTCCAAGGAGACACTCAACCCTACGGTACTGATCAAAGAATTCACATTAGCTTCAGATTGAATGTTGAAACCAGTACCACCTCCCCCGATTCCCAATCCTTTCCATCACTGCTTTGAAGCACCCATCACTTACATGAGTTGGGTTCATTTAGAGGCTAAGTACATTTGTCATCGTACCTGCCTTCCCCGATGCAGTCAGAAGGGAGTAGCACTTCAAATGTGCATGAAGGCACTGTGTTTTCAAGGCTCATTATAGGAACTATGAAAGAAGTTAAAAAATGCGGGACCTACAGACATGGCGTGCCAATAGTCTCTAGCTTTGTATTCATGTTGCATTTCCCTGAGGTATTATAGTTTCCTCTGCCTAATGTAGGAGATCAGCCAGCTCCATCAAAAGTGATTTAAATCTTGTTGCAAAACTTCATTTTGTATGGCTCTTTAAATAAGGATTTATTCAAGAGCTAATACTGAAGTCATTTAGATATTTAAATATATAAAATACCTTACCAGCTAAGAGCCGCTCATTTCTCTCAGCTTTCAGGTATAAGATACAGACAGAGGGTGTGAGTCTGTCATCATTGTCTTAATCATGGCTGAACTGCTCTTTTAGCATATGCCCACAGGAGACTTTTCAAAAATAAAGGGAAAATATCGGTTACATAAGCTATGCTTGTAGGAAAAACAACTAATCAGTTAATACATTTGATTTGTTTCTTCTTCCTTAAAGAGAACTTGAAGTGAAAAACCCCAGCTTGGAAACAAGTACATGGGAGAGACACATAAGTAGCTGAGGGCACCATTCACATAATTTCTTGTGAAAGCCACAGGAAGCAAGGGACTTTTCCTTCATGATTTGTGAGAAACACCCATGCCTGTCTCCGCAGTGACATCCATGCCCAGCCTCCTGTCTATGCACATCCGTCTCAAACTGAAACCCTCTGGGCCTGTGGTGGTGGTTTTCATTCTGGACATCCAGAGAGTTATTTGGCCTTTACCAGAAACCCCCTAATGTTGATAGACGTGAAATGGAAAGAGGAAACAATGGGGAAAGGGAAATGACATGGAAGGCGCAGCAGAGACTGCCAACGGATCATGTGTCCAGAGAATGGATGCGGGGGTGGAGCTCAGTATGCAGAAGGCTCCTTTCAGCAAAAGCCTTGGGATCAATCAATGGGTGGGAGGGACACACAGGCTGGTATCGACTTCAAAGGTTTCTTCCACTTTAAGCAGTTCTAGGCCTACCTGGGACAAATTGGACCCTGTCTCTAAGTGACAGAATGGAAATTGCATATCTAGAAAATGGTCGTCACAATATTTAAGTAGAAAATATCAAGGACTTTAAAGACATGGCTGTAATAAACTGATGGTGAGTATTCATAAACATATACTCTTATGATTACAGAAGGGATGGTTCTCACTGAGTATAACACAAAGTAACCACTTCCAGTAGTGAATGCATACAAATTAGCAGCAAAAATTAAATCATCAATTTTATTTTGGATAGTATTAAGACAAAATTATTATACATGGGAACAAACAGGTCAGCATGGGATTTTGTTTGTTTGTTTTTATTTTTATTTTTTGGAATCTGCACTTTCCTATTTTCTTCTATATTTCATTTCAAAACTATACAATATTGCATGCTCAACTGAAGGGAAAAGGAAATCTGATAAGTTAATCTAGACATACAGCTACATAAAATTTATCTTAAAAGATTTTCCTCCAGAGCCTCTTGGATCCTGGTTTTCATGCATATTTAAATGTCTACTCAGACACTTATAAGACTTCACATAGCACAAATATTTATGAAATATGACTGTTAAATTGTAGATAGTGTGTCCCCAGAGAAGAACATACACATTTCTTATGCAATACAAATGGTTATCTCTGAAAATGATATTATACACACTGAGCAGTTTTATTTAAAAATCTCAATATATGTATCTAGATCATCAGCCTCTGTCTCTACATCAATATCGTTTCTATCTCTATCATCTATTCCTATCTTTATCTCTACTGTTATTTCTATCATCATCTCTCTTTCTTTCTCTGTCTCTATCTCTATCATCTCTCTTATCTACCTCTCTCTCTATCTCTATTTCCATCTATACCATTGCTCCCTCTAGCTCTGTTATCTTTATCTCCATCTCTAGCATCTCTCTCTCTCCCTATCTATCTATCTATCTATCTATCTATCTATCTATCTATCTATCTATCTATCTCTATCTCTCTATCTATCTTTATCATCTCTATTCCTATCTCTGTCTCTACCTTTACCACCTTTTTCTCTATCTCCTTGTCTATGGCTACCTCTCATCTCTATCCCTATCATCTCTATCTACATCTAGCTAGCGATGCATATAATGATGATTAATGAAAAAGAAGAGGCCATAAATTTGAAGGATGAGGAAAGAGAGATATGTGGGGAGAGTTGAAGAAAGAGAAGGAAAAGTGATGTGATTATACTATGATTCCAAAAATAAAAGACACACGAGCCCTGATTTTGATAGCAGTAGCTGTATTTGACTATTCCTTGCCCAGGTAACAATGACTTAATCTAGTTGAAAGCACATGGCCTGATATGTGCAGGCACTGGAGAACAACCAGAGAGTGAAGGGAAGCGTGTTTGTCCTGCTTACTTGAGCTAACGTTAGAAACAATCAAGTCAATAACTTAAACAGTAGACCATTGCCCCTCACGTTTGTGGGTACTGAGGCAGTCCTCACTCTGAGGCTTCTTCTATTTGTGGGTTGTTGGACCTCACCTTGCTGTATGTAGCCATAATGTCATTATAGATCCTGGAGGATAGAATTCATGCTGGATCACCACTTCATTTCACAAAAGTATGAGTTTTTTTATATTTGGACACCACCACTCATGAGGATGTGGAAACTTCACTCATCCCACTGGCCCCTTCTTCTGATACAGTCATATTTGGGGTTAAGGATTTAGCGTGATTCTTTTAGGAGTCCATACACATTGAATTGACAACAAAAACCATGAATAACAAATTTTTACCTGTTCAAGGTACTTGTTGGGTGTTTTCTTTAGTGAAGATGCTTTTACAAATATAACTGATGTGGGGCCACAGAAAGCTCCAGCCCTAGAGTACGCATGTCGATACTCATACAACCAACGCGAAGTTACTAGAGTTGCAAGCAAAGGTTATGTAGCAGGGCACGCATAAGATCTCTGCAAAGTCATCATCTGACAACACAGAAGGTCTCCAGAAATACGGCGAACAAACCCCGTAAAGCAAGGCATCTTCTCCCAATTACTTCACTATCTAGTATAATGCTACATTATTCTAGTGTAGTGACTAGAATGAGGTTCTGCTATAACACAAGAAAACACATAATCTACACATCAACTTGGGAGGAACTGTTCTTAAGGGAAGGTGCTATCTGTATGCTTTGAAAAAGGAAAATATTTTCACTACATGCTTTGAGGAACACTAGAAGCTTAGAGGAGAATATTCTTGCTCTCCTCCAAGTCCATTCCCCAGTCCCATCACTAATCTGTATTAGGCCACTTTCTGTGGCCTCTCCTTCCTTTCTATTACCATCTCAAGTGGATCACACAGAACTACCCCTCCAAACATCCCTCTTCCAATTGGTAGCTTCATCCCAGCCTTTACCTGCAGCAGGCATTCCCCAGGAACCCACAATCCTTTCCAGAAAGGGAAGCAGATAAAATGATTTCAAGCCTTCACCTCTCCCTCAGATCCTTCAAATCCAATCCCCTAGTCTTACCCCTAGCTAAAGGTATAAAATTATCCCTTGATAGCAAGAATAGTCATTACTGGTTGTCGTGAATAGTAGGCTGAACATGCATAACGAATAACCTCTGTGTGCTTCAATAGAAGCTAAGGTAAAGAACTTTTAAATGTGTAAACCACAAAGCTACAAATATATGGATACATTTGTGAACGTATGCATAATCGACCATTACTGTATTTGTGCATAGGTAGCTATGCCTTTACTTCCAGCTACTAGGGTGTCTGGGGTAGGATAGAGTTCAAGGCCAGTATGTACAGCCTGGTAAGGCTAGTCAAAAACACATGTATTGAAAATACATAGTAATACATGCAAAGATCGAATGGTAATTGATCAATTTGCAAGAATTTCTATGTTGACCAAAATTTGTTTTTAAATAATAGATAAAAATAGAAACTTTCCTTTTGGTTCTTCATGATTATTACTAACATCGTTTTTAAAAAAATCATTTTACTAGTTTACATTTTAAATGATATCCCACTTCCTAGTTAACCCTTCTACAACTTCCCCATTCCATTCACCCTCTACCCCCCTCCCCTTTGCCTCGAGAAGGGTGCTCCTCAATGCACTTGCCCCCTCCTTCCTCACCACTCTAGCATCCCCTACACTGGGGCATCAAACCTCCACAGGACCAAGGGTTGCCCCTCCCATTGATGTCAGATAAGGCCATCCTCTGCAACATATGTATTTGGAGCCATGGATCTCTCCATGTGTACCCTTTGGTTGGTTGTTTAGTCTCTGGGATTTCTGGGTGGTCCAGTTAGTTGATATTGTTCTTCCTATGGGGTTACAATCCTCTTCAGCTCCCTCAGTCCTTCCCCTAGCTCTTTCATTGGGGTTCCCAAGCTCAGTGTGATGTTTGACTGTATCTCCATCTGTATTGATCAGGTGCTGGTAGAACCACTCAGGGAACAGCTGTACCAGGTTCCTGTCAGCAAGTGCTTCTTGGCATAAGTTTTATGGAACATATGTACAAACATGATTCCCCCATGATATCACTAACATCTTCATGAGCTTATGATATGTGCATGAATGTACGTGGTGGCTGTGTATGTACACATGTGTATGTACATATGATGCATGTGTGTGTAATGAGTGTGTAAATACATGTGTGTATGGGCATATGGTGTGTGCCTATCTGCACGTGTGTGTCACATTAACTCCTTGGTTCATCAGTCAGTTTTGTTTGTGATCACTAAATAGAGCAGTCATATGTGAGGCAGAGTTTTCTTTCAATGACGTCATCCCATATTGCTGATCACAGAGAAGTGACAGTGGTGAAGGTTAAAATGGAATTGCTTTCCCATGTGTTGATCAAGGTAAGCATGCTCTCAACACACTCATCAACAGCATCATGATAAAACTGAAGTTTAGATACCCATAGCCCTCCTGAGTACCTGAAAACACCATCTTCACTTTAAATCATTTCCTTGGTCATTTACTCCAGATGCAGAGAAAAATCCAGTAATTATCGTCTTTAATGCACCAACATAAAATACAGGAAAGACATTTTATTTTTCTGCCAATTTATAAACTCTAATCCTCTCCCTTACCACACGCATTTTTGGAGCTGTGAGATGAAAATGAGGTGTAGCTTTTCTTCTCACTCTTGTCTACCTGCCAAGGCCAAGTTCATCACACCAGGGAATTTGAATATTTTCAGTCTCTGCTCAGACTAGATTAACCAAGATAACTCTGTAACTAGAAATAATTACTAGAAATAATTTTGGTTTTAGCAAATCTTAAAATAGTACTTGTCTATGTGCACTGTTAATACAGTCTTAACTGTATCATTACAGAGACCTGACAATAACCCACCATGAGGAGAGTCTGTTAGGCAGACAGTGTGAATAATGAGTACAAGAGTCAAGGGGCTTAGATGAAAAGCATCGCTTTAAAATTAAATAGAACTGAGTATACAGTCTGATACAGCATACACTAAAAGAAACTTAAAACAGGAACTTTTAAGTTTTGTACAAACAAACTAAATAGGAGAGTTATAGATATGGCATTCAAACTAGAGGTTTGTTTCAGTTTATTTGTTTATTGTGTTTTGTTTGTTTGTTTGTTTGAGGGTTTTTTTTTGAGATTTCAGCACAGAAAAATGTAGGTTTGTCGCATGCAGTTTAAAATTTTGCTTTATTATTTAAAGAGTTGTGTAATTGTAATGTTTTCATTTTTATTTTCAGGTTAACTTCAGTGTTAAACAGGATCATGCATAGGTTATGCTTCCCTAAGTAGTGTGCCCATTAAAGGATAGAGTTCTTTTCAGTCCATTGGGATGATTATAACAGAAAGTACTGAAATGTTAGAACCCTAAATTTTCTGAAGATAAGCCTGATACAGATTCCCTTCGTCCCCTTCCAGCGCATTCCCTTCCACATCAGCAAGAGACTTACCTACATTTGTGATGTGACCATGCAAGACACTGTAAATTTGGGTCGTTGGTAAGACAGTTATCTGTTTCTGGAGGGTGACAAAGAATCACTGGTTTTCAACATAAACAATCTAAACCCCATCTTGTTGAGTTGGTTTTTGAGTCCAGACCATCACATATACTAGGCAAATACTCTACCACTCGGATGCTTCTCTAGCTAGCTTTCATGAACTTTTATGCCAAGACAGAATCTCATTGTGTTGATGAAGGAGTTATTGAATTCAATCTGTAGATGTTAGCCCTCATTGTATGTAAAACTACAGGTCTGTACCAGCTAGAGGCATGACATTTATTAATGATGTCTTTGTTTTATTGTGGCTTATTATTTTTAGCAATGATGGTAATTGTATTTATTTGTGTATGCAAGTGTGTGTGGTGTGTGTGTGTGTGTGTGTGTGTGTGTGTGTGTGTGTGTGTGTGTGTTCATGCATGTGTGGGTGATAAGTTCAGAGGACAACTTGCAAAAGTTACCTCTCTCCATCACCATGTGGACCATAGAGAGTGAACTCAGGTTGTTAGTCTTGTTAGTTAATATGCACCTTTACTCACTGAATCACGTTCCTATCCCATGATTCTCATTTTTTAGAGCCCTTTACTTCATAGATGAAATGCTTTTTAAAGATAGAAAGAAAAGGCAGAATGAGAGAAAGAGATGCATTTTTCACTAGGTTTTAAAATCTAGTCTATTGTTTACTCAGACACTATACAAGTTATGAATTATGTACACACGTTAAGAAAGTATCATCTATATTAGTAAGAACAGGATTAGGCATAGAAGTTGATCAGTAATCTATATGCATACACTTACCAGTTAGAACAAAGTATAAAGCATGAGTTATGTGAAAAAATAATATTTTGCTGTATATATGTTTGAAATTCTTAAAAAATCAAAATATCAAAAATCCTCTCAGCACAAGTTTAAAAGAGGGAGAAAATCACAGACAGCAAAAGTATAAAAGTATGTCAGGAGTGTTCACCCTGTGAGAGTACATGAAGGATCAGTTTCAGTGTTAGTCACTAAAACTTACATACTACTCCCAACAAATATGCAAGTCATTTCAGAGAGGAAAGATCAGTTTTCACAAAGCTTAAATGATACTGTTTTAAACAAAACCCACTAAATTTCTTATTCTTCCCATCCTCAAACAGCTCTCTCAATAGTGTCAAGGATATTCACATATTGGAAGATTTACAGCGTTTCACAGATAAAACCCTACACTTCCTAGAAGACAGCTCCTTCCTTTCTTTCTCACATGTCTCTGGTCATCCAATCTTGCTTCAATGAATCTGGTCATGTGAGAGATGGTAATGACCAAACCAGGATATGCACATTAGTATTTATGCTTCAGATATCTGAGTTTCATACCCATTAAAACAAATCATTCATCAAAATCACTTAAAATCTCTAAGACTCTTTTCTTTTGGGCAGTCTGGATATATCTACAGTGAGGTTCTGAGTGTTCAGTCCAATCCATCATGGGGTATTCTTAGACAATGATATCATTTTTATCTAGGAAAACTGTATCTGCCATTAAAGTTCTCTCTTCTCACACTCATTTCTACTTTTCTGAGCCCTGACTTCTTCATAAAAATTATTGCCTCATTACATATTGTGGCAAGAATAATTGGATCTTTATGCTTGTAATGACCTTAAATTCCAATTAAACCAATGATTTATCTGAGGCTCGATGCTTTGAACAGCAGAGTTGAAGCTTGTCCAGTTGCAGAAGGAGCCAAGTCATATTCTATTTTTACACATCTCTGAAAAGATCTCCTCTTTATTGGGAATCAAAATTCACACATTCTGACTTCTATTTCTTTTAGGTCAGTGCAATTGTACATATGCAGTGCTTCTAACACCCCTTTTTAGAATATCCCTTTTGGTCTGCTATCTCTTTGGCTAAACATCTTCGATTTTTAATGAAGAATTTTCAGAAGTTTTATCTGCTATAATTATTAAGTTAAAACATTATCAAATGCCTTTTCTTCAAAATATAAGAAACCATTGAAACTTAAACTGTTTGAGAGACAAATCTATACTGTGTTACTTTTGAAAATTAACGTCCTAGTTTTATTGCAGCTCTGTTTAGCATGTTGTGATCAGTGCTTGATGCTTTGTCTATAAATCTTAGTCCTTACAAATGCATCTTTGATGGAACTCCTAAATGTGTGCCAAATCTTACCAGACTCACTAGATAAAACCTTTTATTTTCTTTTGCCCAGTTTTGTCTGTATCACAAATATGTGCCTTTTATATGTACATGCTTCTCTTGGCTAAATGTGGTCTTTTGTAAACTGTAGGTAGTTAAACAGTTTTCATAAACCCCCAGCAGTAGAAAATGATAGGACACCTACAGTAAGCGTGTCTGAAGGGGACCCTGTGCACTTGCTATCAGCTGTTCTTACATTTCCTACCTGGAGAGCCAGTTCATAAATCTTAGCAAGTTGATACCAGTCTCACAAGCTTTTCACGGAAATATACCCAACTTTGAAGAATTCTCCCTTGCATGGAAACAAAGTAGATTTTAATGATTCTCCTAATTAACAATTCCAGGAACTGTGTCATTAAATATATTTATATGTGACGAGTACTTTTCATGATGTCACCAGGATGAGAAAGGATGACACTCTCTGTCTATTTCTGGCCTTCATTGAGTCTCTCTCCAGTGAGGCACCAATTAACCTTCCCATTTTCCTCATTTGGGAACAGTTAAAAATTACTAGAACATTTAGATAATACTGATTGTGGAAGCCCTAAATTTATAGAGATGAAGAGCACTATAAAGAAATACTTACCATATTTAAAATGGCAGAGTCGGTAGAGATCTAAAGGTAAATTGATAACCAGCCAAATCATTTTTATTAATATTAAATGTTTGCTTATGTAACTATGAAACGTTTATCCTAAAAATCTCCAAATAGCTTTCATTAAAATACTGGCAGATGTAACTCTTTTTTAGTTTATTTTTTCTCTTTAAGAGACATGATGAACCTGAGATGAAAGGATATTAAGTAGTTGATCCTGTGTAGATACTTGTTAGTTAAAAATAAAAAAGAAGTATAGGAAAATACATCAAACAGGAGAAGGAAGTGAATTAAAGTTCTGAAGACCTGAAAATAAAATCAGTAAAAAAAAATGGAGGCAACCCTGGTGATGGAAACCCTTGGAGAGAGAATGGAAACTATAGACTCAAATATCACCAAGAGAATAGAAGAGAGAGAATAAAATAGAGGAACTCAGGAGTAGAAGATACAATAAAAGAAATTGATACATCAGTGGACAAAAGTGTTGAATCTAAAAAGTTCCTGACACAAATATTCAGGAAATCTGGTGTATTATGTAAAGACCAAACCTAAGAATAATAGAAGAAGGAGAAGATACCCAACTCAAAGGCAGAAAAAACATCTTCAACAAAATCAGAGAAGAACATTTTCCCAATGAAAGAGATGCTGATAAATTTACAAGACACTTACAGAACATGAAATAGATTAGGCTGGAAAGGAAAATCCTACCACCATATAATAATCAAGATACCAAATGTACCGAGCAAAGAAAGACAGTTGAAAGCCAAGTAACATATAAAAGCAGACCTATCAGAATTACACCTGAGAAGTCAACAGAGACCCTAAAAGCCAGAGGGGCCTAGACAGATGTCTTCCAGACTACAGTAGACCACAGATGTCAGCACAGTCTACAATACTCAGCAAAACTTTCAATCACCATAGATGCAGAAACCAAGATATTCCATGAAACAAAAAACCAGATATATTTCAGCAGTATGCTTCCACTAATCCATTCTTATAGAATATACTACAAAAAAAAAAACACCCACACAAAGAGGGTAACTTCACCCAAGAAAAAGCAGAAATTCATAATTACAGATCATCAGAATCAAGAGAGGAGAAATATAAATTTTTAAAAGTCTATAAATGCTACGTTTTGAATTTTGTCCATAAGATGGTGTGCTCTGATATTAAACACAGTGGTTGAATTAGGGGAAAGCTGGAAGAAGCTGAGGAGGATGACCCTGTAAGAGGACCAGCAGTCTCAATTAACCTGAACTCCTGAGATTTCTTAGACACTGGATCACCACCCAGGCAGCATACTCCAGCTGATATGAGACCCCCAACACATATACAGCAGACCTAGGGGTTTGGGTTCAGTCAGAGAAGATGCACCTAATCCGCAAGAGACTAAGGCCCCAGGGAGTTTAGAGGTCTGATGGGGTAGATGGGGTAGGGACATCCTCGTTGAGATCATGGGTGGGGGTATGAGGGTAGGGGGAAAATATGGGATGTGGAACAGTCAGAGAGGTTGGACCAGAAGGGGAATAAAATCTGAAGTGCAAAAATAAATAAATAGTAATAAAACCCAAGTATATAGATAGATAGATAGATTAAATAAATAAATAAATAAATAAATAAATGTGCGCAACATGTGAGAACTGGTGAAATTCAGAATAGAATGCTTATTCAGTCTCTCTTAGTCTAACCTTAGAATCACGAGTCCTGACAATGTGGTGACAAACTAACTCATGTCACCTGAACTGCTGTGCGGTCCGTGTTCACTTTGAGACAGAGTTATTGCTGCTGCAGAACCTACTCAATTTCTCTCTGGTGTTTTGTTGGTCTAAAGTGTTCATGCAGTCTCGGGTCAATCAGTGTAGAGGATTTCACGTCACCCAACACAATCTTTCAACTCTTTATATGATGTCTAAACTTCAACATAAAAACGCAATTATGTAGAATAATTGTTTTTGGATGCTCCTCAATGTGAATTTTTGTTTCTGACTGCTTCTTTTGTGTTTCAAAATAAAGCAAACAAATCCTTTGATTCCTTCATCCCTGGCAAGACCATTTTTTAAGCAAGGATTTTGAAAGCTTCTCTATGCTGTCTGTTGATTAAAATATAAATGGTTGCTTTTTCTGTAAAAATTAATGAAAATACCCAAGTATCTCAGATAGAGCTAGTGTTTCTGGGTGGAATATTTGAATTAGAATTGCTCAGAAAGAATTCTTCACAAATATTTACTTTTTCAAACTCACCAGACAGTGAAAAAGTTTATTTACAGTCCAACAATCTGAATTGACAAGTAAAGCTAGATCCACCCAAGAGCACTAATGAAATTATTTAAACTAAAAACAAAAACAAGCAAAAAACCTTAGTCATGGTAGAGAGATGGCTCAGTGGGTAAAACATCTGTCTTACAAGCCTTAGAGCCCGAGTTTAATCCTCCTGCCCACATAAAGGAGAGAACGAATTTATAGTGACACAGTGACAAAGCTGTACTTTTGTCCTTTGACCTCCACATGATTGCTGCAACCAAAATTACTATACACACATACCCTATACATACATGTGAAAATGGACACTCACAGGAAACAAAATCACATCACATGTTTAATTTAAGGCAACCAATAATTGGAAATGCATGTTATTCAATCCTATTTAATTCTATGTAAGCGGAATCTAAACAGTTTGAAACTTTTGATACAAATGGTCTAGAAAACGTTCTAACTCAGAGAATTCAGTTGTAAGCATGCCTCTGAGAGCAATCTCCCTGATCCAGGAAGACATTTCTTGATGAGTTTAGAGATTGCGTCATGTTGACATATCAATATTGGCACTGCCATACACGGTGTGATGAAGAATGCATCGAGACATTGAGCAACCAGATGCTCAGTATCCGTTCTTTGCTTTAATTACAGTGTCTTTCAGAAGTGCACAAAACAGCATCTTACGTAGTACAGGAATTTACAGTTGCATCCTGTCACAACTGACAAATTTAACATTCTGTTGGAAATATTCCCATTTTAGGTAAATTAATAATGCATAGGTAACTAGAGGTTGGTTGCAGCAGAGAGTAATTACTCGATATACATTCTCTGTGATTTAGCGTGAGGTGAGCGAACAGGAGATAAGGAAGAAATGGAATTGGTGGTAAGAGTGCAGTTGGAGCACTCAGAGCTCTGTAGAACATGGGATTAACTGACAGCTAAACGACATAGTAGAAGGACATTGGGAATATGGAAGGTCTATCTGTGTTCAGAGCAAACTAAGTGATCGAAGACTGGAAGAGAATTAAATATGTGCTTTATTGAGCCTGGCACAAATTTCAATCTTGCAGAAAGATCTCCAGGCATCCACTACTGATTGATACAAGTATATTGTGGAGGTGAGGGGGGAAAAAAGACTTCTTGGCTTCCATTTTTGTGTCTAGATTCTTCGATGCATAAGTCCCTGCCTCTCAGGGAAATCTATGGAGTCATTTCTCAGCAATGGATAGCTAGGGATGGCCTTTGAGAACTGAGATGATTATTGCTACATCTGCTCCCTTACATGAGAAAAAAATAACCTCATGATGAGATCAGCACCTATCAAGTCTGTGGCCTGTAGAACATTTGGGGAACCTATTGCATTGTGACAACCATTTATGCCACTGATAAGAATATGTTTGGCTGTGTCCCAGACACCAAAATAGCAGCTTATTCAGCTTCATGAAGTAAACGCCATCTGAATTGATGACTGAAGGGAACACACATGTTATTTTAGCCCACCACAGCGCAGGGGCATCAGCTTAGATGGTATCCTTTTCCAGAATGCAGCAGGGCTTACTGTCAATTCCAGCAGTGGCGAAGGATGAATTTTAGCTTATTAGAAACAGGTGCTCTTGGCACAGCATCAGAAACCTTTTGTTTGCATGGGTCAGCAGCTATGAGTTCGGGGGTGGGGACCCATTCCTCAAGTGCTCCTTCAAAGTGGCGATTTCAAAGTGGGTCGATGTGTAACAGGGTAATACGTTTTCACACTTCAAATATGTCTGTATTGCCATGTAAAAACCAGAGTCAAATCTTTAAGGGAAAGAGGTTAGAGCATATAAAGCTTTTTCTGTGCAAAGATGACAGTTTATCAGCGCAAATTTTCATATTCATTCATCATTCATACCTTAAGATGAAATGATTGCTAAAACCAATTTTCTTCTAAGTTCTGATTGGCAAGTATTTCTCAGAAAGCTTCTTATATTTTTTTCCACTAAGTTATGAACCATATGTAGACAATACATATTAGCAGTATAATCTTAGTTTTTCTGGCATATAGCTAATATTTAATACACATGTTTTAAATAAATCAATAAAATAATTAAATAATAAGCATTTGTATGTATATTATTGAAACAAATGCAATGGAGACTTGAATTTCCTCTGACTAAACAAGTCAACAAGCAATACAAGTGATAAGTTTACTCATATTTAAAGACTTGTACTTCTACCACCACAACAAAGTCATTGCATAAAAATGTTGAGTCTGCCTTTAAGTATTTTATTTAAGGTTTAAGATAAAGATCATTTTATTTGTAGAGATTATATGTAAAATCCTGTAGAATAGTTTAAGTAAAAGAGAATAAAGGATTCAGATAAAAACAGTTCAATCTCTGTATCTAGGTGACTCTAGCCAGAAGAAGACTAGTGGAGATAGGAATACAGAAATAAGTGTTGGGTACAGTTACATAAAGAAATGTAACAGAATGGGGGGAAAGGGCAGGTTTTAAATATCACTAATTTGTATTTATTTATATACTTATCTGCTTATTTATCTTTATTAAATAATTATTTTACTTATTCACATCCCAAATGTTTTTAATCTCCAGAAAGACATGGTCAAATCTGTGTATTGGTTGTAATGTAAGTTACTATGGAGAGGTTTGAACAGTGAAGAAACCAAAGGCTGTTAATGTTACATAAACCTTTCAATATACTCACTGTGCATCTGACAATGGGAGTGTGGAGTGAACTCCAGTTCCAAGGACATTATAAGAAAGAATTAGGTTAATTGAATGTGGAGGAGTTGCTGGAAAAATCTAGCAATCTTTTATTTAATCAGCTGACTTTTTTTCTTTTTAATACTTACATTTTATTGGACGCTTTATGTATTTACATTTCAAATGCTATCCCCTTTCCCAGTTCCCCTCGCCCATTCACCTCCCCCTGCTTCTATGATACTCTGCCTCTCACTCATGCACTCCCACCTCAACAGCTGGCATTCCCCTACACTGGGGAAATGAACCTTCACAGGACCAAGGGTTTCTCTTCCTATTGATGCCAGACAATGCCATCTTCTGCTACATATGTGACTGGAGTCATGGGTCCCTCTATGTATACTCTTTGGTTGGTGGTTTAGTCCCTGGGAGCTCTGGGGAGGCTGGTTGGTTGTTTTTCTTTCTCTGGGGTTGCAAACCCCTTCAGTTCCTTCAGTCCTTTCTTTGACTCCTCCATTGGGGTCCTCATGCTCAGTCTGGTGGTTAGCTGCAAGCATCCTCATCTGTATTAGTAAGGCTCTGGCAGAGCTTCTCAGGAGACTACCATATCAGGCTTCTGTCGGCAAGCACTTCTTGGCATCAGCAACAGTGACTGGGTTTGGTCTGTATACAGGATGGATTCCCTAGGTGAGGCAGTCTCTGGATGTCCTTTCCTTCCGTCTCTGCTCCATTCCTTTTCCCTGTATTTCCTCCCTTGAGTATTTTGTTCCTTCTTCTAAGGACTGAAGCATCCACATTTTGGACTTCCTTCTTGAGCTTCGTATGGTCTGTGAATTGTATCTTGTGTATTCCCAGCTTTTGGTCTGATATCCACTCATCAGTGAATGCATACCATGTGTGGATTTTTGTGACTGGGTTACTTTGAAGAGTTGGTAAGAGGCTAGATGTTTAGAAGAAAAATGCCATAAACCATAAAATGTGATTGACAAGGGAAAACAGAAGAATCTTGTGTGACTATACAGAACTTTTGTAAAGTACAAGGTGAAATGTCAACACACCAGGCTGATATGGAGCAGAACAGAGTTGTCAGGAGGAAATAAGAAAGACATTGTGCAGAAACTTGGTGGTGAGTAACTATGGAATCCCATAGGGAAGGAAAAGAGGGTAGGAGAAATTCTAGTCTTTTAAGGACAGTGAGTGGATGAATGCAAAGACTTTCAGAGAAGGGTGACTAATTCTTCCCAGAGGTGAGATAATAATGAGAAAACATTTATTTTTGAGGAAAAGAGAATTTCTACATAGAAATGTAGCTGTCATGAACAGGGTGAAATATCACTTACATCTAGTAAAACTCTAGAGTGCAGAAGCCATTGATACGCTGAGGAGATGATTTATTCTTAGGAAAGTTAGGTGTTTGCTATTCACTCTTGTAACTTTTCTGTTATCAGTGTTAATTTAATTGATAAGCCATACCATTTTGATATCTCTACACACTGCAGAATGTTTCAAATCAGTTAATTAACATACCTACCCACAAGTATGTATCACGCATTTACTTTATAAGGTGTGATGTTTGCAATTTTCTTTTCAGCTAATTTTTACTTAATATTTTATTCTTTGACAATTTTATATACCGAATATTTATCACTTTCAGCTCCTATTATCTCTCATGGTAAAACCCTTCTTTAAATTAGATGTCTACTACTTCGTTTTCCTCTTCCTCCATTTCCCCCCCCCCGGGTCTAATTATGATCACATGCACCAGTGGGACACTGTTTATCACTGACCATTCGATTCCAGGAAATGATATGGATCTCCCAGGTCTCATTAACTAGACATAGAGATTGAGGGGTGGGTACCATAAGCCTTTACCTCATGCATGATTAAATGAGGATGGACCCATTTTCCATGAGTCTGTTATAGGTAACCGTAGTTGGAATGAGATCATTTTCAATTACCATGTTCAATTACCATGATATCTCCAGAAGACATCCTACTGCAGAAAACACCACACAATTAGGTTGTAGGAAAAATGATAAATCAAATGAGATCAGAGCTAAAAGTTTACTCCTTGATATCTAGCTTTCATACAACTAGAAGGAGTGGTCCAAGCTATAGGCGGAGAAAAGTCAACAAAACTAGTTAGCTACAGACCCCATGAACTACAATAGCAGCCTGCATGCTAAGATATGTTCAGCAGTGGATTTTCTGATAAAATTTGAAGCCTGTTTCACAGACAAACTCATGGCTATTATATGGTGACAATCCAGGAGAGGGTAGAGTGCTATATTAACTTATGGAAGAAACTACTTCTGTTTTGTTAAATAGATATGGTATATATGCATATACTGCACAAAGATAGATGATAGGTAGTTGATCAATAAAGATGATACATAGATGGAGGGGTAGATTCTCATAAATCACTGGTGGAATACAGTTTGCTCTTCTTGGTGTTTTCTAGATAATCTTTCTACACATAAAAATGAGTCAGTTTCTATTGTCATCAAATTATGAAAGTTTGATGTCTTCCTTCAGAAAGCATGGGCAATTCCAAAGTTAGAAAGCATCTACAATAGTCTATGATTCATTCATTTTGGGATTTTTCTTTCATGTTAACATGTTAAAAGCTCTTGGAATGAGACAGATTTTCAAGGCAAAAACATCGTAACATTTCTCTTTCACTTTACATATTAAAATATCTTAAAGCACATTATAAATGGATCATTGCAGAAGAAATTCTTGTCCATTGATTTTAAAATAACTTTCAATAGCATTGTACATTTTTGTCAAATGAAACAGGGAATCTCAACAAATAAGCTGGAGTGATCATTTTTTTATGTTATTACAGGAAGTCATGACCCATCCTTTTAGTATTTACTTATTTCTATGCCCATGGGAACAATGAATCTTCTGAAGAACATAGCTAAATGTCCATGATATTTTCCAAAAGATTTTATATCTTGGGGATAGCAGGCCCCAAACTGTCTGATTTTTAATATTCTGACTAGGAAAATCAGTAGGACTACAATACAGGCTTCATGGTTTCTAAGATGGTGTCTATTTCATAGTTTGGGGTGTCCCAGGAACTTTCTCACCTGGATTAAGCATTGGACTTGTAAATAAGTCTAGAGTTCTATTGAAATTGAAAATGTAGGCAACTGGAATGGATTCTGAAGACTAGGAATGATTACTATAAAACAAACAAAAATTAAATAAACTTGGAACCCAGAGAAGGTGCATTCTCTCTAGGCTTGAAATAACAGACATCTATCATCTGTTAAACATGTTGACTCTCAACCTTATTAAGGTTTGTTCAGATAATCCAATTGCATTTATTGCCAAATTTGGTGAGGGGTGTCTGGCTAAACTTTTGAACCCTGAACTAAAGGTCAAAGGTTTACCCGCTGCTGTTGTTTCTCCTCAATGACATCCTGAATGAATGCAGAAAAACCAGTGCTGCTATAGCTTTGCCATGAATCTGAGTAGTCATGCCACTCTTCAAGAGGTATAAGGGAGATGAGGAACCTCCCTGAATCTCTGACATGTTTGGGTAATATTAATAAACAACCTTCGGTTTGTTGAAACTATTCTGAGTTTTGGTACTGTTAGTGATTTCTAGATCTCAACACATTTCTAATTGACAAGAAGAAATAGTTCTACTGAGTTCGCTTTTCCCAAGGCAATCTGCACCATGAAGAGATGTACTACAGTTACCAGTTTCAGTTGTCCTAGTATGTTCTTTAAAGAAAAGGCCACCTACAGTGTGTGCCACTTGCTTTTGTTCAAATGACAACCTGGGCTATAAATTTAATGAAATCACTCATTGTTGACACTTTCTTATACTCACAGCAAGTGTGTGATTTCCGTGCACTGAAATATTTTCTTTAATTGTTTTTTTTTTGTTTGTTTATTCTGTACACATGTGGAGGACATATTTGGTGGGTGTGCCAAAGCACTCACATGAAGGTCAGAGGAAGTCTCACGGGAGCCCACCCCTTTTCCTTCACTATGTAGATCTCAGGAATAAAACCCAGATCTTCAGGCTGGGCAGAAAGCATCTCCACAACAGATACATCTCACAGACTTTAATTATTTTCTATAATCCAAAATTCATTATCCATGTTTGGAATGTGTTATTACTGTCAATAAATACAAAGGCATTGATATTAAAGTATAATTGAATATTAATTAGAGTCTTGAGGATGAAGCTATCAAAAAACCATCTCTATAAATGTTAAATATTCATACATATCAGAATAAATAGCTTATTAATTTATATTATTTATTTTAATTGATGTAAATAAACACATTGCCTAAATGTCTGCATTTATACCATACACACACAGCCAGTGTCTACAGAGGCCAGAAGAGGGCATTTCAGCACTGGAACTGGAGTGATGGATAGGTATGAACCACTAAGTGACTTCTGGGGATTGGCTAAGATTCTCTGGCAGAACAGTCACAGCTCTCACCCACTAAACCATCTCTCCAACCCTCTGCACACTGTTATTGGTAAGTTAGTAACACAATCTTAAACTTGCTTTCTTTTTTCTCCAATGGTTATTTTTCCTTGCATCTACATTAAATATATAATTACAGCTTTCAAATATACTACATGTTAAATTTGCTGGGCATGTAGTTTTTTGGATCCATTGTAGACATTTCCAGTAGACATCTCAGAAATGATGACTGTATTACTCTTAGGCAAGCTGTCATTTGAGAAATCCATAAAATTGTATCAACTTCTTCTGGCATATTCTTTTGTCACTGTACTTAGGAAGTTTGTTATTAATTGATCTCCTTTTCTCAAAACGTGTTCCTCAAGCGTATTTCTGATTAAGAAAAATCCCAGCACTCACGGAGCCGATCGCGCTTCCATCCACATTAATCCATGATGAATATACAACCAGCAAAGCTTTTTATTTGTTCAAGGGCCAATTTTGATATGCAAAGCTCCCCATCGTCTATAGGCTTGCGCTAGTTGACATTCCAAAGGAAAAATAATTTAGCAATAATGAAGATTAACTGTAAGTCGTTCCCTCAGAACTGACTGAATAAGGCTAAAGGAAGAAAAATGAGAGGATTTTCACTTATTCATCTGATGGAGACTTCCTGCTCTAAATAACCACACACGGCCATATTGTTATGAATATTCAAAGGTTTTTAATGGCTTAATAATTTTTCTTCCTTTGTTTTTAGGAACAGTAGTCATAACACACACAGAAATAGCGGATTACAGTTGTCAGAGAAACTAATGTAACGAAGCATTTGACAATCTCTCTCCCATATACATAATTATATATGTGATGTATATGATATATATGGTATGTGTATTTATATAATGATGTGTATATACATTTATGTATACGCATATGCATACATATATACATACATATACATAGTTGTATACATATGCATATATATTACACACACACATATATATATACACATATATATATATGACCAGCCATTAATAAAAGAGAAACTCCCATATGAATATTAACTAGAAATAAAACTCATGTAATTTGAACTCACCCAATTCAGTTTGAAAATTAGAAGGGTAAGTTTCACTCACCAAGGGCCATCACTCTCAGTGTGAGTTCCATTTCTACTCGACATACATAATGCTCTCTCTAGACCATGTTTTACTCAGTTTGCCCTTGGAACATAATGGAAATGGAGAGTTGTTAAAGACTCTGAAAAAGAAGCATGCTCATTTTATTTGTTTTTTTCCCCATCTCATAAGAAATGGTCAAAGTGGTGACATTTCTTTTCCTTGAGAGACCACATTCTGCCCTTCCCCTGTGTCTCGGGAGACTGGCCTTTATAGACCGGTCACCAGGGCTTCCTGTCCAGCATTTATTGAATCTGATGACATGTCAATGAGCCTGATTGTTTCTTTTCCATACTGCTTCACAAATTATTTGTGTTTCTGGACAGCACAGTAAAAGTTTACAGTTCCTATGACATGGTTCTGCTTGTATAGCTAACATTTCCTCAACGTGGCCCTCAGATGGCATCTGTTCCTTGCATTGGGCTGGGGATGGCTTTCCTCAGCTGCTACTTCCTGGGAGCATCAGCACTTGGTCTGGTTTAAATAGCCATGCTCACACTCGTGTAAGAGAAAGGGTGTGGATATCATTAAGAGCCCCAAGAGGAAATAGACAACAAAGTCCAAAGACGCCACGAAACAACTCTGAACGTCGCCAAGGCGTCTTCCTTTTTGTTTCTCTCTTAATGGACTGTGCAGGTTCTTCAAAACATGGCCCATATTTCTTGGGATTCATCACTAACTGTTCCTCTTCCCTTCTGCCTTTGGAAAAAGGAAAAACATAAAAATATATGCTCCTCTGCTTATTATGGCCCCATTTTTTGATTTTGAACTTCACAGTGGTATGAAAATATGTAGTTAGTAGAAACTGTGGTTTGAACATTGACCTTTTCCTCAGTCCAGTAATATGAGGTCAGACACTGCTAAGTAGAGCGTCAGTCTGCAAGTTCAGTCATCCATAGACTCACGATGATAAATAAGTGATACATTATTGAGTGTTATGCTTCACAGATATGATATCTGGTAGGTATCTGTGATACGTTTTAAGTAATGAGGTTTTTAACTTATGATGGGTCTATTGGAACATAACCCTAGTGTAACTCACAGGTCATCTATACAAGGAAGTAATTTTAATCTTTTTTCTTGCTATGAAGTGTACATTATGGACAGGCAATGGTGCCACATGCCTCTAATCCAAGCAATCCAGAGGCAAAGGCAGGCAGATCTCTGAAAGTTAAGATCAGCCTGGTCTACAGAGCAAGTTCCAGGACAGCCAGGGCTACAAAGAGAAACTCTTGTCTTCTTCAAAAGCAAAAAAAAATCAAACAAATGAAAGAAAAAGATAAAAAGGAATGTACATCATATGGTTGCTACATGTTTTCTTCAGAGCTATATATCATGCTCCAGAGGTAAGACAGGCTCTCCTTCTCTCCTCAGGAAAGTATATTATAAAACATGTGCTCACTGTCTGAGAGACAAACTTGAGAGTCTGATACTCAGAGGATGGTATCTTTAAACCTTAATGGGAATCTCCGAAAAGTTTGGGTGCAGAAACTTGGAGTGGGGGAGATGGGAGAGGAGAAGCATTCAGGAAGTTAATAAACAAATGAACAAACAAATAAGAGGGAATGCTCTCTTTAGCAATCATACCCAGATTCCTTCCACTTGACATTGATAGACTGTACAACCTTTAACTGGAAAGTGCTCATTGATCATCTGCTGGACCCAGGTTTAGAGTGAAATATGTCTAATAAAGAATGAAAATTAACATTTAAACAGGTAGAGTAACAACAGCAATAATCTGAACATCTGCCTCACCATCTGAAACATGGCTTCAAAGAAAGATTGGATGCCTTCTATGAGTGCTATCTTGCTTGTTATTAACGCAAAATTACACTTCAAGTTTTACATTTCAACTTTGAAACAGTATTTCTTACTTTCATTGAAATCTCAAATCCCTAACATTTATACATACAAAAGCACTGTGCTTCAATATTTATATCATTAAAGGATTCATATTAGGCTCCAGGTAATCATACAGACTTGTACAAACATTTCCCCACATATTTAATTTTACCATCTGTTAACTATGATTAATTAACAAAATCTCGACACTCACAATCGGAGACACTCACAGCTATTTTAAAGAACCAGACTTTCTTTGTGAAAAGAACAATCTAAAGCTGACAGAAAAGTTTTACACATTGTTCTTTGTCTTGATGGTTCTTACTCCTCACTTTCACATTAGAAATAAGACGAAGATTTTATAGAAAATTGAGCTTATTAGTTGATTTTCCTTACAATTTTCCCTCATTATTGAAGGTAAAAACCTAATACATATCCCAAGGTCAAAACATCAGTAAACAACAGCTTTAAACACAACTTACTATTACTAGCCTGTTTTCAGAGAAGGAACCTACAGTTTGTAAAATTTTAGTCTTTCTTGTGAACTTACTGACTTACTTACTGGTTTTTATTAATTATTTTATTATTTACATTTCAATTGCTGTACCCCTTCCCAGTGCCCCCTCTGCTTTGCCTCTAAGAGAGTACTTCCCTGCCAAGGCTTTTAACTCTTACTTCACTTACTAGGTAACCAGTCTTCTTTAAACGATGGCGTAAGAAAGAGCCCAGTCAACACAATGTAATATGAGAAGGTCAATAAATGAATTTTTTGAGCAATGATTTACTAATATAGCAGAATTTAAAAGCAGGTATCCCAAGAACTTCTCTCTATGATGTAGGCTTGAAGTTCAGAAGCGTAGAGAAGTGAGCTGTGGAAGTACCTGCGTGGGTGATATTTCTGATCAGTTGTCAGCCTGGAAGTAGTGGAGGCTCCATTATTGTCACTGGGTAAGGTGTGGGCATTCATTGCAAAACATAAACTCAAGGTAGGTCATCAGGCCATTTACTGAGAAAATTGGGTTGAAGTTAAGAATATTGTCTTGGGAATAGACTCATTATAGTAGGCAAATTATGCTATTTAACACATACAGGCAACTGATGACAAAAATAGAAATGATGAATCATTACAAGAATTTAGCATGCAGCCTCAGTTTAATCTCAGAATAGAATGGACTGAGTTATAACGTTTTCTGGCTCCAAACATCTCTGTTAGCAAAACAATCTTCAAAAATGTCTATTAAATGAAGGTTTACTCCAATGACCTCCCAGAACCTGAGTCTATGAGAAAAGTATATATAGTCCAGGAATCTGTTAGTTCAGGATCCATTACTGCGTGACAGGATACAAGAATTCTACGGCAACCCCTTTGGAAACATCAATAAACAACCGCTTTAAACACAACTTACTATTACTAATTTCAAATTTCAATTTTTTTATCTAAAAACACCACAGATTTACAATATAAACAAATCCAGTAAGCTAACCCATAACCAATAATTATCATCACATCATATACTAAAGCTATATAATTGAAAAGTCAGGCTAAGAAGAGACCATGAGCCAGTAAGACATTTCTAACATGATATATTGCTAACAAGTCAATGGGTTGCTATGTATCTGTATATCATGGTTGTGATGGGAACAACTACTTCTGTATGCTCTTAATTACAAATAAAGTCCAGTCCCAGTTGTTTCGGGATGATCTTTGAGTAGGTTTGATCCAAACAATGTTTTTCAACTCTTTAGAGCAGTACCTGCAAGTTCAAGAAATCAACATGAAGAATTTGACTGTGAAAGTAGGATAAATGTTTTAAAGTATCAGCTGCTCAGAGTTGTAGCTACTCAGAGTTTGAACTCAGATTGAATGCTCATCCTAAGTTCCCAGAAGAAACCAGTGGCCTTCCAGTTACAAAGAAAAATTAGTTTGTCCAGTAGCATCTCACTGAGTACATAAACTACACTTCAGTGTAGGTTCCATGCCCAGTAGTAGATGACCAAGGCCAACACAAGACAAACTCAATGTTAATTTTGTAGGGTATTTTTCTTTCCTTACATTGCATTGTTTGGGCTTTTTCTTTAATCTACTGCTTGTACATTATGGTTTCCAATTGTTGATTTTTTATGAATTTTGGTTTAGGATGTATATTTGTTTGTTTTTATGTTTCTTGTGTTTTTATTTTATTCTCATTTGTTAGGTTTATTTGTTTTTGTTGTTTTTTGTTTGTTTGTTTGTTTGTTTTTGCCTTGTTGCTTCAAAATAGAAAGAAAGCCTGGAAAAGAATGGGCATGGAGGTAGGAAAGATCTGTGAGGAGATTGGACAAGGGAAATCCTGATCAGAGCATATTATGTTGAAAGAAATTTTTCCATAAACTGACAGTTTGTCTGTGTGGACAAACCATGTGGATCATCAGTCTTCAGATGTTGTTATCTATTTTATCATCAATTTGTGAAATGTTTCTCAGAGACTCTCTGTCTCAACCACCAAAATTTTAAAATAAATGTTAAATCAATAAAAAATTCTTTCTGTAAATAAGTAAATATAGTCAAGTAGGTAGTTATTGCTATAACAAATTACAGAATACACACACACACACACATACACAAATTCAGATGTCTCTATACCCCTGAGTTTATAGACTATGTAAAATAGACAAGATATCTTATTTAAAAGAAATAAGTAAATAAGAGAAAACCACACAAAGTTGGGAGGTATGAGGAGACAATGTATGAGTTTGTAAAGAATTAAGAATGGGTGAGAGTCAATAGGACCAAGAAACTTTGTATGAAAATCATAAGAATTAATAAAAATATTATATTATACAAATATTTCTAAACTTTGCTCTGATCACCAAATTATCTAAAAGTTGTTAACCAGCATTTTTCCTCATAATTCGGTTCTACATTAGGATTCTTTAAAATATGAGTAAAAATAAAGAGGACAGAACCAAAGCCTTCAGACATATGGCCTTTCTGTTCATTGTTATGTAGAGATGGAGCAAACACACGCAGCGTGATTGTTTCATCAAAACCACATTAAAAATTTTAAGAGATTTTTTTTTCCTTCGAGAGGGGATCAAACACAGGTATTCAAAATCATTTACTCAGTAAAGAATTTAAAATGTATATTGAGATCCACCCTACAAGAAAGAAAGTTAAAACCCTGTGAATATCAAAAGCCCTTTACTCACCAACTCTGCAGCTTTAATGTCCTCCAAACAAAGAAAGAGGGCTAACCTTTTTTGTGGTTTTACCCAAGAGTTAAGGCTCTTCCTGTGCACAGTATAATGGATACCTTTCTAGGTGACACTTCTTTGATCTATTATTCAAATTTAAAGCCCAACATAAATGGCTGGCCCAAATGTAAGATAGTGGGTCTAAATCACAGTTTCAAATATGTAGAGGAATTAGAAGGTGTGGCCTTGCTGGAGAAGGTGTGTCACCAGTGGCCTTTCAAGTTTCGAAAGTCTGTTCCATGCCTAAGTTAGCTTTTTCTGAATCATGTTTGTGGATCATACATAAGGTCTTAGCTATTACCACAGCCCCATGCCTGCCTGCTCCCAAGCTCCTTGCTATGATGATCACAGACTCTAATCCTTTAGAACAATGAGCCCCAAATTAAATGCTTTTTATAAGCTGCTTTGGTCATGGTATTTTGTCATAGCAATGGAAAAATCGCCCAAACAAGCCTTGAGAGAGAGTATGCTAGAATACATAGGACCCAAAGTACATGTACATATAATGAGGATTTAAGTTTTAGGAAAGGAAATCGGTTGGTAGAAAAATATCCACTGAAGTGGAAACTTAAGGCTTCTCTGGAAAGTCAGTTGTGTTGGACGGTGTTTTGCTAAGGCAAACGTGTGAAGGAGTGTTTTCCTGAAGTGGAGACAGGTGAAAGACTAAAGCAGACTCATGAAGGAATGGTTCACTGATGCAAACACAGGGGAAAGGATGTTCTGCCAAAGCAAACACCTGAAAGAACTCATGGGAAAAGATTCTTTGCTAACAACATGCATGTGTTGGTCCGCCTTCCATTGAATAGTTGAGCTTCATTTGCGAGGACCCTGTGGTTTTGGATTCAGGTTGATTGGATGCACATACTGAGGCAAGACAAGTGCTGAGGCAGGCACACATGGAAGGCATATGATGTTTGGAGGGTACAAATAGGACTCAACAGAGGGATGGAGATATAGCTGGCTGTGCAATGCTTTTGTCTCTCCTCTTCGCCGATCTTTTGCTTTGCCGAAAGAAGCATGGTCAAGAACTTCTCCTGATGTTCCTGTTGGTCCTTCCTGCTGCTGACTCGAGCGAAGGCTGAGACTGGCCACCTCTGCTAGGTTGTGCCACCACTGTCCATTCATGTTTGCTATCCCGACTCTATCAAACTGGACTGCTGATGTATCTGTGAAGTATTTCTGAGTGGATCGAGTTGCCTCTGCTCACCTGTGAACTAAACTGGCATTTCCCAGACAAAACAGATGGGAGTTGCTCCAGGGAACCTTTATGAAAGGACCACTTCCCCCTTATTCTCTCTTTCCTACTACCTCTGGTGGGTAGTGGGCCAAAAGGGAGGTTAAAATGTTTAAGAACCATCATTAAAAATAAGGTTTGAAAAAGTTAAAGTTACAATCCACTACTGCGGTCTCAAAACAAAAACCAACTAAGTGCAAAAGCCAGGCAGAAATAGAAATACATCTTTTCAATTTTATATTTGTATTTGTATAAAGTAATTGCTAAATAGAGGTCTAAGTCTTTTGAATAGTTAGAATCAGAGACCAATTGGGCAAATGTGTCCAACTCTGTTGAATTTGAATTGGAGTGTCTGGACATATATATATATAACATGGATAGACTAAGTTTGGTATATATAGCTATATGCCCATATTATAATTTCCACAATCTCTTATATTAATGCCATCTGGCTCCTACTTTTCGCCCCTGGGCTCAAAGGGGAATGAAGATGACCCGATGTAGTTTCCTCAGCGGCAGGCAACTTCCTCTGACCCTTGGACCAATCTGAACCACAACACGGACCCTTGAGGGACAAGGTGATCCTATGTCAGATAGGCTGAAATTCGATCCTAAGACAGGGTGTTTACGCCCCGTTTAAGCGTCTGGGCGGTCAAATGCTCCTCTGCCCAGTTTCTCCCCAATAACACACACGTATAGCCCAGAGCGGTGTGTTACAGCAAGTTCATTCCTAGCCATTGGGGTGCAGTCCTAACTGCAAGGAGTGGCTCGCCATGGAGGCTGGGCACTCTGTGAGGCATGTCTGATTTCTCTCAGACCACTACTTCCACCTTATGGTCTTTTATAAAAGAAAAAATGGGGGAGATGCACGGGCCATATTGGATTTGGGCCTAGCCACTTTTTTTGCCTTAAGTCTTAAGATTGTTGAATGAAAGCCTCTCCATGAATTTAACACAGGAAGATAACATTCAAGGGATGCCTCAGCTCCCTTTAGCAGATACCTGTTACCTCCTGAATCAACACCGGTGTCTCCACCACCTGACCTCATCGTCTACCGCTTGACCTCTTTGCCTCCTTATCACTACCTATATCCGCACCTCCCCCTCCTCTGTGTTTCAAAGGACACTCCCCTACCTGAAAGCCTTAAAAGCTGTAACGTTCACCCCAATAAACGAGACCTTGACAACAGAACTTTTGCTTGGTCTCCTTCTTCTCTTCACCCCCATTTTGGCCCACAGGTAGAAAGCCTCTTCGAGACCCTGAATAACTGGGTCCCCGCTGGCGGGGACAACAGACCTTAAATATCAAGATATCTGGATTTTTCTCAAGATAATTTCTTTTTACTTAATTTTAACCATGGTCAAACTGTGAATGTTTCCAATGTTTGCTGCTTCTGCTAAGACAAGACCATTTTAAAAGCCATGTTGTATTTTGAATTAA